>NC_135625.1:27606860-27909890 GCF_053574225.1 Canis aureus | reverse complement strand
CCAATCGAGGGTTACCTGAGGCCTACCTTTTTTTCTACTATTACACTTTGCTATTCCTCCACCTGCCTTTAAGTCTGTCAAAACTAGGGACTCCTGGGTGGCTCATTGGTTGAGTGTCTGTCTTTGGCTCAGGGCATGATCCTGGAGTCCCCAGATCGAGTCCCTGGATTGAGTCCCACATCCAGCTCCCTGTGTGGAGCCTACTTCTCCCTCTGCCTATGTCTCTGCCTCTCTCTCTCTCTCTCTCTCTGTGTGTGTGTGTCTCTTGTGAATAAATAAATAAAATCTCTTAAAAAAAAAAGTCTGTCAAAACTCAAGTGGGAGTGGCTTACTCCCTTGTTATATGGTAAGCTAAGAAAAAATAGCCTCGGCCTGTTCTCATTTGGTTGGTCTTTATTTCCACAAACCCAAATATATTAGTTTTGTGTCTGGATCCTTATATTGTAAAATTCATTCATGTTATGTATAGAGGTCATCAGTTCATTTTTATTGATATATAGTATGACTGCATCACAAAATAATCTGTTTAACTGTTTATAGATATTTGGTCTCTTTCTAACTTTGGGCTTTTATGAATAAGGCTGTCACGCACATTCATATATGTCATTTTGTGAACATATGTCTCTTTGGAACTGCTGGGTCATAGATAGGTGTATTTAGTTTTAGTAGATACTGCTGCTTTGATAAAGTAGTTAAACCAATTTAACCTCCTACTGGCAGTGTAATCAGATAGAATTTTATCCTAATATATTTTTTATGCTTCAAAGTCTCTGCAAAAAAGAGTTGTATGGATTGAAATTTGATTTAAATAAGCCTCTGACCATGAGGCTATATTAAAATTTATCGTTTGCACTGAGTTATCATTAGTTATTAGTTGTACCCAATTGATCAAAATAACAACATATATTATGAATTTGAGAAAATAGTAGTAAACATGAAAAAGTGAAAAGCAGAAGTGTATTGGTAAAACATTACTTACAGAAATAAATAAGGTTTTAAAAAATGTGTTTGCAAGTCTGTAGATTAGTACTATTTATTGCTAGAATAAGATAATATACAGGAACATTTTATTTTTATTTTTTAACTTTGCTTATAGTAAGTATTAAAGAACTATGATCACAATAAGGAGACAGGAATAGGAGTTTATTATCACAATATCATCTAATTGTTTGAACTCCTTTTGAATAAATTGCATAGTGATCTATTCACAAAACAATTTTTAAATGATCTATAGCTGACAACTAGAGCCTGTCCTCTTTCAATACTATTGAAAGCAAAAAAATGGGGATAGAAGGGGAGAGACCTCTTTTCTTTTCTTAGCTAAGATAAAAGGCAATTGTCCTAACAAAGTCAGGCAAGAACAAATAAGATTAGCCTGTATCTTAGGCACTTCTTCCAAGTTCATCAATTTTAGGAAAGAACACAGGATTGTTGAGATTTTGGAAATGAATTTTGTGTGTGTGTATTTTTTGTTGGAGTTCAAAATATTTTTTAAAAGATTTTATTTATTTATTCATGAGAGACACAGAGAGAGTCAGAGACATAGGCAGAGGGAGAATCAGGCTCCACAGGACCCAAGGATCATGCCCTGAGCCGAAGACAGAGCCTTCAACCACTGAGCCACCCAGGTGTCCTGGGAGTGAGCTCTTTTAAAGCCATTTACCTATGTAGTCCTTGGGGTAAACTCCAGTTTGAAGTCTGTTATGTTACAGCAAAGGTAAAGGGTTTGACTTAGCTCCAAGTCATTATCCCAGATTGGACCTCCTTTGGAAACTAGGAGTCTGTGGACTAAAGACAGTGACATGCTTAGTGTTGTACTTTACTGTTAAACAGAGAATGGCTGGATTTGTTCATTCATGCATTAAAAAATTGCACTATTCTGTGTAGTGTGGACTCAAAGAAAACAGTCTCTACGTTCCTGGAGTTTACATTCCAATATGGGGAAAGACAAATAAATGCAAAAGTATAATGTCAGTTAGTGATAGATACTATAAAAAAGGAAAAACAGGGATTATTCTAGACAGTGTGGATGAAAGCCCTATCTTACCAAGCTTACATTTGAATCCTGCATAATCCTGCAATGAATCAATTGCATAATTTTAGGTAATGAGTGCTATATGAAAGAGTGTGTGTGTGTGTGTGTGTGTGTGTGTGTGTGTGTGTGTGAAGAGTAAGGAGTTTAGTTTTTAGAAGGGGTTGTCTAAGAGATGAGACTAATGCAGGCAGGCTGGGCCTCAAGACCCAGAGAGGGACCAGCAGGACCAGCCCAGAGGGTCCTTGGCTAGGTGCAGCAGGATAGAAATCAAATGTGAGCCAATAGGAAGTGCAGCAGAGTTTATTGAAGATATATAGAGAGTACAGGTATAGACAGAGTGTTCAGAAGACTGGGAAAGCAAAGGAAAAAGAATCTCTGGGACCTGGGGTTTTTATTAACAATTGTAGTCTGGTGCATGTGTCCTCTCAGGTATCTAGAACTGGTCTGAACAAGCACAGGATCTAGATGTTCATCATAAGTCACTTATTCTCTGGAACCAGGAGATCTTGGTGTTGAAATGTCTAGTGTCATTCAAACAGACACATGATGGCCTTGCCTGGTCATTCTTAACCAGTCATTCCTGAAGTGTTATCTCTAAAGAAATCATTAACTCCTTATCCTTTACAAGGAGGACATACATTAAGGCATGTATGTGTGTTTGTGGATGCAGATCCTAGCAAAGAATAGAAAGTAGGAAAAGGAGCTAAAAAAACAATTTTTTCCCCCCATGGGTTCCCTTTCTGCTTCCCTATGGCAGGATGACATCTTAGAAGATCTGAATAAAGGGATAAGGTTTGCCATGTGAACATCTAGCTCTGTGAAAAAGGTGAAGAAACAACAGTGTGAAGAACAGAGGGAGTATGTTTGACATATTTAAGGAAAACAAAGAAACTAGCCTGGCTGGAGCAGAGTGAGAAAATGGAAAGTAGGAAAAAGGTAGCCAGGCACAAAGTAACGGTAGGGCCCTAAGAGTGAAAATGATTGCTTTGAATAATAGTGAAAGGGAATAGAAGGGAAGGGAGAAGAAATGGGCAGAAAGGGAGACAGAACATAAAGACACCTAACTCTGGGAAATGAACTAGGGGTGGTAGAAGGGGAGAAGGGCAGGGGGAGGGGGTGAATGGGTGACGGGCACTGAGGGGGGCACTTGATGGGATGGGCACTGGGTATTATTCTGTATGTTGGCAGATTGAACACCAATAAAAAATAAATTTATTATTAAAAAAAAGAAAATGATTGCTTTGTATGCTGAGGACAGAGAAAGTACTTTACACTGGTTTATGTATTAAAAGGATCACTCTGGCTCATTTACCAAGAACAGAATATAAGAAGGCAGGATTCAAAAGTCTTGGATTAGGCTAGTAGAGGAATTTGGTAAGACTGGAAGCAAGGGGAGAATGGACTAGGAATGATGTCCAATGCCTTTCTAATGAATGCTAGAGTAACAAAATGAAAAAAAAAGAAAACGATTTCTTAAGTCACTATAGAGGCTGAGTAACTTGGAAACCAAATATGGATGGCAGAATGGTTGGAGTGGATGGGCAGCTCGGAGGCTCTGAAAATTGGTAATGAGGAGGATGACGGTGTCATCAACCAGATCCAAGACCTGACCTTTACTGCTCATGGCCACCTACCTTTGTCCTACATTTTATTAAGCTCTTCCTTCTTCCTTATCTCTTAACTCTGGCAAATGGAAAGCAAAACCACCCCTCAAACACCAGCAACTGCCCTGACAAGACCTCCCGTCAGCCCAGACCACTCAGACCAGTTTGAGCATGAGTCCCTGACTTGCACCTGTGCAGATGGGCCACAGGGTGACCTTTAAAATGACCAGTAATTATCTTTATCTCATTATAATACTAAACCTCTGCCCTAGGAGGAGCACAAGCCTCATTTACATAATATACAATGCATGTATAGGCATGTTTCCTTAAGATGCATGTGTGACCCTATGCCCACATCTACATACGACGACAAGGATCCCCTTTTAAAATAATCCTCCTGACCCTGAATAAAAGGAACCCATCAGCCCTTGCTCAGAGAGTGAGGGCTTCAGAAGTTATTTCTTACAATCTCCGTATTTACTGAAAATAGTTTCCTATATGCAACAACTCACTTGGTAGTTTCCATCTGTGACTCAGCAAGGAGTGAACTCACATTGGTTCGGTTACAGTGGTACTGTTAATTACAATAAAATAAAATAAGTTTGGAATACAAAGGGACAGATGGTGAATTTTGATTTTGTCGAGTGTATCTTGATATAGATGTTTAGTTGATATAGACCATAAATTTATTCTTGTCTCCAGACAGATAAAAGTGGAGGTCACTTTCACAAGTCTCAAGGAAAAAGGAAAGGGCTAGTCTTTAGGTTGCAATTACTATGGGCACAAACATTCACATAATAGTGGGAAATCAAAAGCTTGGGAGATAGAGAAGAGAGATGTATTTGTAAATTCTTTTAAAAAAGGTGGCATAGCATAGTAAATGATAGTGGCTATTGAGTAAGACTGCCAAAGTTCAAATTCCTGGTATACCATTTTCTGGTTGTATGACATTGAGTTAGATCTCCTGGCCTAAGTTTCTTTTTATGAAAATTGTTACACGAGGATTTATCTGATAAGGGTGTTATGGAGCAGGAGTTCTTAATCTGGAGTCCATGAAATTTGGGGGGATCTGGGAAACTTGAATTGACAGAAATTTAACCCTATTTCTATTAACCACTCATAAAGCTCTTTTTTTTTCTCCAATTATAAAGCAGAAAGCAAAGCATGGCAGTATTAGCAGTACATATGGTTTTGTTTTCTGTAAAAATTACAAATAATTTCATATTATAATATAGCAGTAGTAGATAGTTTAAAATATTGTTTATTATCATTGCTGTTTCAATATTATCACACTTATTAGAATTGCTGTTAGATACATTGCTAGGTTTCATATGATTGCAGAATTTATTTACAACCCTTATGCTACTTAATTGTTCAAGGATCCTATAATTCTGTGCTTCTTGATCAATCATAATTACATTGTAAAGTCTGAATGTTTATTTATTTTTTTAAGATTTAATTTATTTGAGGGAGAGAAAGAGTAGGGAGGACAGGTAGGGGAAGAGAGAGAGGGAAACAGACCCTCTGCTGAGCAGAGAGCCTGACACAGGGGAGATCATGACCTCAGCTGAAAGTAGACTTTAACTAAGCCACCCAGGCGCCCCAAAGTCTGGATGTTTTTAGGTTGGCTCTTTTTTTTTTTTTTTTAAAGATTTTATTTTTATTCATGAGACACACACACAGAGAAGCAGAGACAGAGGCAGAGGTAGAAGTAGGTGTCCCTCCCCCACCACCACGCAGGGAGCCTGATGAGAGACTCCTCCCAGGATATATCAGGACCTGAGCAGAAGGCAGACCCTCAACCACTGAGCCATCCAGGTGCCCCTACGTTGGTTCTTACATCTCCCTCTGCTTTCTGGCATTCCCCAAATACAAATGTTTGTTGAGCAGTTGAAAGGAGGTGACTTGTCTTAATTTTGATAATGGCATTTCATGGGATGCCTTTGTATCTTATGAATTTAGTTTTTTTTGCAGTTAGAAATACTGTTTTAAGACTGGGCCAACAGAGTTCATCAGACTATCAGAGGTTTTCATGATACAGGAGAATTCTTGAGGGAGAATCAATGCTACACTAGAACAGTAATGGAGGATCGTTGGAAGAAAGGCAGGCAGGGACAAGGGGCCCTGTCCTATGAGGAAACCACCCTTCAAAGCCTTTTCTGCCACGTGCAAGGAGCCCTCCACCCTTTCCCACGGGATAGGTAGATGACAAAAACCTGATTGGACGAAGGGGGCGTGGAGGGTTAATCAGATTAAAAGAGCTCCCCAACAAGCCCATAACCCCCCCCAGATCTGAACCCCAAATTGGCAACCCTCTTGGCTCCCCTCCCTTTCAGAGCTTTGTACTGTCCACAATTCAATAAACTTCGCTTTGCTCCCTCACCTCTTCATCCTTCCACTCAGCCTGACCAAGAACCCAAAACTGAAGGGAAAGAAATCCCCTAACACTACCTGGCCCCTAAAAGATGTTCAGTAAACCGTCTGCTTCCATTGTTCTTTCCGGCCTTTGCATTTTTGCATCCCCAAGCGTCGAGTACGGGGGCTCGGCCCTCGGGCAGAGGATCCCCTCCTCGGAGGCTGAATGAATGGGGGGGCGTGGCCTGAGGGCGGCTCCGCAGGCCCCTCCGCGAGACCGCACGGAGCAGGGGTGAAGTTGCAGGCGGCTACTACGCATGCACCGGGTTATATTCCGTGCATGAGGTTAGAGGCCTGGGAGGGCTCCGTACGTGGGCCACGGCTGGGGTTCCAAGAACGTCCCAACGGCACCAACCGTGATTGCCCCTCGGCCCGAGGGGCCAGGGCTTTACGAATCCCTTAGCAGGCTCCTGCATCATTGCAGAGGGCGAGCAGGTCCATCTGGGGCTCCAGGTGAGCAGGAGCTCACTCTGGCTGCACTTCAGCGGCCCCGCACACTCCCGGGCCCTCGCACGGGGTCCGCAGCCGCCGCGCGCTCCCGGCCCGCGCCCGCGCCCTCGCCACGCCCACTTCCTGCCCCATCCCGGGCCTTCCCGGGTCCCCGCTCCTGCTGAACCGGATGCGCCGTCAGTTTCCTCCTCCGCGTCCTCCGCGGCCTCCGCTTCCCCGGCGAAGCCGCAGGCACCCGCACCCGCACCCGCGAGGGCACAGGCAGGGGCGCCCGGCGGCTGTTCTGGCAGGAGTCGGACGCCGTAGGAGCTGGGCGCGCACGGTTACCGAGCGTGGAGGAGACACTGCCCTGCGGCGATGGGTGCCAGGGGCGCTCCTTCACGCCGGAGGCAGGCGGGGCGGCGGCTGCGCTACCTGCCCACCGGGAGCTTTCCCTTTCTCCTCCTTCTGCTGCTTCTCTGCATCCAGCTCGGGGGAGGACAGAAGAAGAAAGAGGTAGAATGAATCCCTCGGCCTTGCAAGTGGGCCGGGGCGGCCGGGGCGGGCCGGGGCGGGCCGGGGCGGGCCGGGGCGGGCCGGGGCGGCGGCGTTGCTAGGCAGCCGGGCCGCGTTGCTAGGCGACCGGGGCGTGGGCGGCGGCGGCGGAAGCGCTGCGGCGAGCGAGCGCGGGGCTTGGGAGGCCCGTGGGCCTGGCGGTCGCGGCTGTGGGGTCAGCCTGGCGTTTTCTCAAAAGCAGTAAAGCAGCCCCTTTTCACTGTGCGCCTGAGCCTCGCACACCTTGCAGACTCACGGCGGCTTTGACCCTCAGAGGCCGAGCTTTGTGGCTCCCGAGTCCCTGAAAGGGGTGTGTTGGGTGCAAAAGCAACCTTTCCGGAGTATTTGCAAACCCCCGGAGGACTCTCTGGGTTTTACGTTCAGGTTCCCAGTTCCTTTCGTTATTCGTTTCAGGAAGCAGGGCAGCGTAGCAGAAATGCGTTTTTTTCGTAGTTTATATTCACAGTGACACATTTTTAGCATTTTTAAAGCTGTAGGTTTTTGTTTATGTTGAACTCCTAATGGTGAGAATAAACTCACATGGATTAAATTTGTTTGTGAAGCTCACCTGATTTCAATCTTAGTCCTCTAAGAACTTTAAGAGGGTTGAAGTCACTATGTTTAAAACAGTTATTTGTGATTTTAAGTTCTCCGCCTTTGCCTTGGATACTCAGTCTAGCAGCATCAGAAAAACAAAATTAGTGTGGAAATGGGAGTAGTGTTTGTAATCGTACAGTATTTTAGTAAGAGTATTGGCTTTCAATCAAGATAGTTTCCCCCCCCCCCCCCCCCCGTGAAGTATTCTACACCCGTGACTCAAAATCTAATTCGAGTTTAAAATAGTACCACAAGTTTCTTGATAGCTGGGTAGAGAGTGAAAAAACAGCTTCATGCTCAAGATGATGTTTCTCTTTACTTTTTGTCTGAAACATCTCTGAACTCAATAGTAACTTCTTCCCTTTAGCTTTTTAATTTTAAGGGTAAAGTAGGCCATATGAAATTCTTTGTAGAGATCTGGTAAGAGGTTTAGAGAAGGCCTGTTAAAACTGTATTTACAAATACATATAATATACATATTAATACATACATATAATTTAAAGGTATATTTTTTAGCGTTTGGTATTTATATACCACATTCCAAGAGTTTTAGGTGTCCAAAGTAGTTCTTGGAGAAGAGATTAAAAAAAAATTTTTTTTGTCCCTCCCCCTGCAGATGGCCACATTGGAGGGCAGTAAAAAATGCTGAGGAATTCCATGGAAGTTCTGATGTTTTACTTTTTAGATCACTGTTGGGGCACTTTGGTAGCTCAGACCCTTGAGCATCCCACTTTTGATTTCAGTTTAGGTCATGATCTCAGGGTCTTGAGAGGAGCCTTGCCTGCTTAGTGCTCAACAGGGAGTTTGCTTGAGATTCTCTCCAGCCTTTTCTCTCCTCCTCTTCCCCCACCTTCCATCATGTTGATATAGTTTCTCTCTAAAAATAAATCTTAAAAAAAATAAAAAGGAAAGAAAATCACTGTGGTCACAGTAACTTTCAGTTGGAAGGAAAATCTGAAAAGCCTACATCTTCAAGGCATCTTAATATCCAATTATACACTACTTTTAACAGGTGAAAACATTTGTTAATTTAGTATAGTTAAAATGACATCTGTTCCATTAACATTTTTTATAAAAGATGTTTTAAATGAAAAATTAGGGAGAAAATTGTTAAGGATTAGAAAAAGGATGTCTTCCAGAACTGCTTTTATTAAACTGGAGAGTCTATTACTACTACGTGGTAGTATTGCAGAATATACATATTTAAGGAAAAGAGCAAAATAACAAATATTTGAAGTTTTAATGCTTTACTCAATGAGCACACATGTGGAATGTAGTATGTGAGAATAAACTCACTTAAGTTATACAAGTTTATTTGTGAAGTTCAGATCACTTGATTTCAATCTTAGTCCTTGATTTGGAGGGCTGTGGTGTCTTTCAATACTGGAAGAAAAACATTCTTTATTAGAAATATTGGAAAGTGGTTGGTCATCATTATGGTACATTTCTAGGTATTCCAGGGTTGTTTTGAACATGTTACTTCATTCTTTGCTGAGTTTAGAACCTGATGCCCAATGCAAAATTTGACACCATTGAACCAGCAAGTACAGCAATTGGAACTTACTTTTTACTACAATAAATATTACTGTCATAAGTCCTAGAGGAGTTGACTTGGCATGAGTAGTGTATCCCTTCATATGGAGGAGGCCACACTGGCATCCTTAGTTGAATGTGGAACCAAGATTGGACATTAGTTGCTTTTAAGGAATAGTTACCGCCATAGGTTTTTGGGTCAGATGGTCCAGTTACAACTCAGTCACTATTTAATTGTATAAGATGCAAACCACTTCCCTGAGTTTTAACTTCTTTCTTTTAAAACACAGGTATAATACCTACATCTCAGAGTTGTCAGTGGGATTAAATAAGACTGTATATAAACTACTTAGTGCGGTGCTTTGAACATAAGCAGATGATCAATACTGGTAGCTATTATCATGTGTTCTTTAAATGAGAGCAGTAGACATGAGATCCTAAAATGTGATAAAATACTTGTCAAAATTTTTTTTTTTGCTAAAGAAACTGATTTTATCATTATTGTAAAATATTTACTAGAATAAATTGCCTATTATGAAATACTGAGTTCTAGACTTTTAACATTGTTTTAGAACTTCCCAGGAGGAGACTTTTGCAATGTGGAAGAATTGGTGGTATTCATGGGTGTGTGTGTCTATGTATATATTTTTGTATCTATTTCTTCGTAAAGACATTTAATTCATTAAAAAATAATTTTGTTATATTCTCTAAGAATATAATGGAAAGCAATAGATACATGAATAGGAAAATAATATAGTCACTTTCCTTAATTACATTGAATACAATCACTACACTAATTTTTGAATCCTCATGTAAAGTGATATGAATTTGTGAGTGACTGTAGTTTCTTGGTGGTATATCATTTACATATGTAGTACCTTTTTAAAATATTAACAGCTTCTGTATTTTTTATATTAACATCAGTTAATCAACTTCATTTAGAATTGTTTTGATATGTAATAACACCTAATAATATAAAAGGAGCACAAATTCTGTAATTTCCAGTGGATTTATTAACTTTGACATCATCAAATGAAGCTGTTGTAATAATTTATCTTTTAAATTAGTAGGCTATGACATATAGGTGACAATGAATATCGCAATTATGAAAAATTGAGCAGCTCATATTTTTGTGAAGTATTATGATCGCCCAAGTGAGATTTCTCAATTGCCTCTGAGATAACTTATGTATGTCACTAACGTTTTTAAGCACATTTTACACTGAGATGTGTATATCCAGTTATTTTTTTTTAGTGGCGTGGCTGTGAAATACTTTACTGTCTTAGCAAATGAAGAAGAGGGAGAGTATGGAAGTAAGCAGTGGATTTTACCTTTAAGGGAAGAACTTAAGTTGGAGAATAAGTTTGTAAATATATGAGCACAACTTTAAGAAATGCATAGTAATTATGTATTAATGTGTATACACATAGACCACAGATTATGGGATGTAGGTAGTTTCATCTAGGCTAGATTTTTATTTTTTTTAATTTTTTTTTGGACTCTAGGCTAGATTTTGTGTGCAGTAACTCCTTGGTGAGTAACTGGGAGTAACAGGTCTTACTCAGAATGGCCAGAACTGCTTGTCAAGTACTGTGAAGGTTCAGCTGCGACAGTTTCACAGATAGGGCAGATTGTGTGGAACTCCTGGGTCACAGGTGGACAGCTTATTACTCACAGCAGCCGATTTGCCAGAGTATCAGCATTTGTGCTGATGACGCAGGCTAAATGACCCCTACAGGTGTAGGCAGTTCTGTGGCAGGAGAAGAACCTTGAGCTTAAGGAGCTGCTCATCCTTTATAATGGGCCAGAAGCTTTTTTGACCTTTGACCTAGAGGGTGACATGAACTGGAAACAAACCTGCTCTTTATTCTGGAAGGACACTGTCTTCCAAGCCTTGTGTGCTATATACATCCTTGAAAAGGGGTCCAGAACAAAGTCAGTTTGCTTGCATGTTATGTAAAAATCTATGAAGAATTATCTCCTTAAGTAAGAGATAAAGAGCAACTTTGTCAAAAGATAATTTTGGGATATTTTCCTTCATGTACCTACACCATCAGTATATTCAGTCCCATATATGTAGTGTGTTCTACATGGAAGATGCAGAGAAAGGGAACGAGCAGAATGTATAACCTGAGCCACAGATTTATAGTTGTTAATCTTCTGCCACATTTACTTTTGCGTTTTTTCAATATGCAGTGAGTTTGGATGAGTGTGATCTGTATGCCAGTGACTGACAGTTACTTTGGTGGTCTCCAGGGTTTATTTGGCAAGTCAGACTATCTTACGATTGCATTTTTCCATAAGATTCCCTCCTGGAACATCATGATAATTCCACCAAAATAGAAAATTTACCTTTGGGTTAGTATGGGAGTGGCTGTTGATCCCCTGCTAGAGAACAGATAGTTGAGGAACAAATATATATGTTATATAACATTGAGTACGTGTGTGAGAATGTGTGCCTGTGTGCGTGTGTTCATCATGCAATGAGGGGACCAAATACTGTTTATATAAGTATCTACTTTTTATTTTACCTATTAGGCAAGTTTTCTGCAGCTTCTCAAATTGAGCATATCTAAAGGGAAACTCCTAATCCTTCTCTCTGTGCATGTGTTTTCTCATGGCTGTTAACGGTGCTGTTTTATGGGGAACAAATTTTAACATACTAGAACCTCATTTTTTAAAGTAATTACTTGCCAGTATAATATGTCTTTGCAGCTCTTATCCTGTACTTTGCAGTGTATGGCTTTATGTACTTTCTTGAGTTGTACGTAAATTTAAGGAGAATATCTTGAAAACTAGGATTTCTCTCTTAATATAAGCTATGAAAAACATTTAGTTTGAATATTAAAATCTCAAAAATGATTCAAGACAATAGGTAATATAAATTTTTTTTTGTAGTAATTGCTATCTGTCTGTCTTCCCCGCTTGTTATCTGTTATCTGAACTTATGGAGTTCTTCAGTATCTATGATAAAAGTCTTAACATAGAAAAGTAGAATTCTGAAGCCATTTATGAGCTGAAAAAAGTTAATAAAAGGAAGGCTTTTATTAGTATGTTTATTGTTACAAAGTTTTGGTTGATCATGTAAAGATACCTAATTAGTTTGACATTTACAGATGAAAAAGAAATTTTTTTCTACTTCATGTTACCGCGAGAACTCAACTATCTTTAATGAAAAGGATCACTTGAGTATAGGTTGAATAAATTGTAATACTGATTTTATTAAATGGACCTCTTTTGTTTATTTCAGAAGTGTATTCTTAGAGATAGCTTAACATTGTCAACGTCATTTGACACAACTTTTGGAAATATATTAATTCAGAGTTGTCAGTGCTTGGAAAACAAACCATTGGGAAATTAGTTCATATGAGTATTGTGGTAAAACTTAGGGTACAGAATTCATTATAAATTGTGGAATTTGTTCACTATTCATATTAAATATTAAGTTGAGATACTTTAGGATAGATAACTCATTGAATTAAACTTGGAAGTTGGAAATAAGTCGAATTATCTTAGAAAATGAAAAAAGTAACATGACTTAATTAGCCTTGTAATTGCTGTAACTCTGGACTCCTTGTTATGTGCTAATAAACAATATTGTTTAAGACATTTTGAATTGAATTTTCATATTTTTTATTTGAAAGCATTCTGCTGAGGAAAGTTATTTTGGATTAAGAGTTTTACCCATGATTGTTATTTACCCAACTTGTAAGTTTACAGCCTTATTCCAAAGATTTCTTTCTTTCTATACTGTGAATAGTAACTTAACAATTACCTAGCTATATGACCTGCTTTGTGAATTAGATAACAAATATTAAAGGTTATTTACATATAAATATATATATATATATATATAGCTCTCCTTTGTCTTTGAATATTAATGGTCATTATTACAAGTCTGCATATGTTTTGGTGTTCTTGATCCCAGGACTCCAGAATCACTCCCTGGGCCGTAGGCAGGTGCTAAACCGCTGAGCCACCCAGGGATCCCTGTTTCGGTGTTTTTGAAAGTGAATTTTTCCATGTGTTCCTTATAGGAAAGAAATTGGAAATTTATCACATGTCTTAAAAGCCCAAGAAAGAAGAGAATGAATAAATTATGCCTTAGATATATTTAGGAAAGAAATTGGAAATTTATTACATGTCTTAAAAGCCCAAGAAAGAAGAGAATGAATAAATTATGCCTTAGATATATTTACTGAATGCTATATTCTACGTGAATGCTTTTAAAAAAGTACCTCTTTTGCTTTTTTGTATGTAATAGATTGCTACATATTTTCATTTTAAGGACTACCTAATAAAACAGAGGAAGACACCTTTGTTTTGCAAGTGGTCATATTTAATATGATTTTTTGGTTTACATTTGAGTTGAAAATTAAGCGAAAGAAAAGTTGGGACCCTCCCCCCTCTAAGGATGAGGGTATTGTGCAATGCTGATTGTAGCATTTTTTTTTTTTTTTTTTTTTTTTTTTTTAAGAATTGGAGCTTTCAAAGTGAATAAAAGATTTTTCTCATGCTCAGGAAAGTGAAGTAATGTGCTGTGTCTTGCTATTGTTTCCTGTACATTTTCCTCTTAGAGACTTTATGGGAAGAAAGAGTGGCTGAAAAAGAAAAAAAAAGAGTTGGCTGAGTTAAGGTGTAATACTAACATAATGGTACTCTAATTAAATTTAGCTTCCTCTTGATGGATACATGAGCCACATGCTTTGATGTTGGAGCATATTCCAAATTATAAAGGGATTATGACTCCAAGGGGGAGTCATAACCATAGATTTTTTAAAAAATTTTTTTATTTATTTATGATAGTCACAGAGAGAGAGAGAGAGAGAGGCAGAGACATAGGCAGAGGGAGAAACAGGCTCCATGCACCGGGAGCCCGACGTGGGATTCGATCCCGGGTCTCCAGGATCGCGCCTGGGCCAAAGGCAGGCGCCAAACCTCTGCGCCACCCAGGGTTCCCCATAACCATAGATTTTTTTACAGAAAATATTGCAGGGCAGCCCTGGTGGCCCAGCGGTTTAGCGCTGCCTGAAGCCGGGGGTGTGATCCTGGAGTCCCCAGATCGAGTCCCACATTGGGCTCCCTGCATGGAGCCTGCTTCTCCCTCTGCCTGTGTCTCTGCCTCTCTCTCTCTCTGTCTCCATGAATAAATAAATAAAGTCTTTAAAAAAAATAATTATAAAAAAAAGGAAATATTTGCATTATGAAGTGGTAGAGTAGGAGTTTCAGGTTTAGGATAAATAACAAGGTTGGGACTAGAAGTTAGGTTTCCTGACACTAGAGTTTATATTTCCATATGCCCATGCTCAGTTATGCTGTCAGAGTTGCCCCCCCCCACCTTCACTACTTTTATTATACTATATTTTCTGCTGTCTTTTCATAGCTGATGTTTAACTTAATAACTTCCTCTTCATGGATATTTGTTTTTTAAAAGCCTAATATGTAAAAATTTGGCAAGTAAAGCCTGTTAATGCTGCTTAGATTCCCTTGAGAACATAATTTATAAAATTAAGCCATCTGTTTCTTAGGAACCTGTTTAAATAAATGAAGTCAGGCTACGGTAAACCTTGGTCACAAGAATCAGAACTCTAAAATGGCACAGAACTCAAACCAGTGCCTCCTGTAATCCCTAATACTAAGTCAGGTGTGCTCACAGATCTATTTGCCAAAGCCAGAAATCCCGGGCACATTTCACTTGGTCTCAGACCTTTACTTGTGAATTTTTGGACACTCCTTCCCCCACCCCAGCTAAAGCTATCCTGAAACTTCTCTTACCTGATGCTATCTTTGAGGAGTACTGTTTGCATACTGTTTAAATGCCCCAGGGTGCCATCCCAAGGTTCTTTGTGTGCTACTAGTGCTTTTCCTGAGTGAGCCTGTGTCTGACTTTGTTTTGTTCTTTCTCCACTCTTACATGCTTCCCTTATGTGACAGCTTAAGTCACTTACCTGCGCTGCCCCATTTTGGATGAGGAACTCCTCTGTGCTCACACGAATGGATCTTTGTGCTTATTTCTTTATAACACTTAATGTGAATTGTTGTCTGTCACCTGTCATTCCTATTATTCTACAAGCCTTTGATGAGGCTTGTTTTTTTTTTTTTTCTTCATTTCTGCACTCACAAGGCAAAGTATAGTGCCTTGCGGTTGGCAAATGCTTACTGAAGTTATTTTGGTCAAGTTACTTAATCATTCTAAGCCTCTTCCTTATCTGCAAAATGGAGATAGTATGTTAGTCCCTACTGTAGAGCTGTGAGCCTTACACGAGATAATCCTGTAAAGTACTTAGCAGCACAGTGCATGGAACATAGTAAATGCTTCATATTTGCTTTGGTGCTGATACTGGGGGAGTGAATTGTAGGATGTATTATGGGTTATTTTACATGAGTAGCACAAATTGATTTGACATTACAAGAGAAAAATTAAAAACTGATGCATCCGATATGTGTCATTTTTGATAAATATTTTGTTTTCCTATTTGACAAGTTAGGGCTCTTGAGATTGTCATTATTTTCTTTATTGCCAGACATAATGGGTACTTTTACTACTTTTATATAGCATTTGACATCGTTGGCTACTCCTTCCTCACCCTCCCCACTCCCAGTTTTATTGACATAATATTTTGAACGTTTAAGGCGTACAACATGCTGACTTGATACAATTATATGTTGGAAAATGATCATCACCATAGCCTTAGCTAACACCTCCATCACATCACATAGTTACCATTCCCCTTTTGTGGAGAGACATTTAAGATTTACTCTCAAAACACCTTTCAAGCGAATAATACGCTACTATTAAGTATAATCACGATACTGAGCATCAGATTACCAGAATTTACTTTTTAACTGGAAGTTTGTTCCCTTTGACCAGTATCTTCCCATTTCCCCCACCCCCACCTCCTGTGACCACACTCTACTCTGTTTCTACAAACCTTTTTTTCTTCGATTCCACATAACAGTGAAATCATACAGTATTCGTCTTTCTTCATCTGACTTATTTCACTGAGCATAATACCTGCAGTGTCAATCCACATTGTTGCAAATGGCAGGATTTCTTAGGTTTACTATGGCCAAATGCAATATTTTCCTGTGTGTGTGTATTTGTGTGTGTGTATGACATGGTATATATGCATTGTATGTAATACATATTTAGCACATTCACCATTGCTGCTTCATATTCATATATCAGTGGACACATTATTTTCATGTCTTGGCTATTGTAAATAATGGTGTTATGAATACAGGGGTGTAGATACCTTTTTGAGTTAGTGTTTTCATTTTACTTGGATGTATTCCAGGTGTGGAATTATTGGGTCACATAGTAATTTTATTTTTAACTTTTTGAGTCTCCTCTATTGTGTTTTCCTTCTTCTTTTTTGCCCTCTATTCTGTTTTCTGTAGAAGCTATACCAGTTTGCAGTCCCATCAGTAGTGCATGAAGGTTCTCTTTTCTCCACATCCTCACCAGCATTTGTTATTGCATGTCTTTATTTTTTTCTAGTTTCACTTAGAAATAATTGGTATACATCATTATATAAGGTGTATAGGTGTATGTTTTTCCATAAACTATGGAAAACAGAATGGAGGATCTTGCATGTTCATTTTGAGGAGGATCTTTAAAAACAAAAAAATGAACATAAAAACAAAACCATCCTATGACCCAGCAATTCCACTTCTGAGAATGTACTTAGAGAAAACAAAAACACAACTCAAAAAGATATCTGCACATGTTCACTTTGTATCCTGCAACTTTACTGAATTTGTTGATTAGATCTAATAGTTTTTTGATGGAGTATAAACCATCAAAACTTTCTATGTATAAAATTATGTCACTTGAACTTTCTATGTATAAAATTATGTCACTTGCAAATGGAGACCGTTTTACTTCTTACATTTTGATGCCTTTTAGAACTTTCTATGTATAAAATTATGTCACTTGCAAATGGAGACAGTTTTACTTCTTACATTTTGATGCCTTTTATTTTTCTTGCCTGATGGCTCTGGCAAGGACTTTCCAGGAGTATGTTGACTGAGAGTGATGAGAGTGGGCACTTTGTTTTGTTCCTGATCTTAGAGGGAAAGCTTTTAACCTTTTATCATTGAGTATGGTAATAGTTTTGGGCTTATTATCTAAGGCCTTATTATGTTGAAGTATATTTTTTCTATAATTTGCTGAGTTTTTTTTTAATGAAGTTAAATTTTGTCAAATACCTTTTCTATATCTAGTGAGATAATCATGGTATTTTTCTTTCATTCTATTATGTGTCACAGTGATTTATGCATGTTGACCCATACTTGCATCCAAGGTAAAAATTTCACTTGACCATGATGATGATTGATCTTTAAATGTGTTGTGAACTCAGTTTGTTAGTATTTTATGGAGAATTTTTGCATTGGTGTTAGGAATGTTGGTCTGTCATTTTTTGATACTGTTCTTTTCTGGCTTTGGTATCAGGGTGCTGCTGGTCTTGTAAAATGAATTTCACAGCATTCTCTCTTTGATTTTTTGGAAACTTTGAGAAGCATCCATTGATTGTTTAAATGTTTGGTAAAATTCATGAGTGAATACATCTGGTCCTAGGCTTTTCTTTGTTGATTTTTTATTAAATTTCCTTACTAGTAATTGGTGTATTGAGACTATTTTTTTTTTAAATCCAGGCTTGGCAGTTTGTGTCATTCTAAGACTTTTTCCATTTCTTCTAGGTTGTCCAGTTTATTGGCATGTAGTTATTCTTAATAGCCTCTTACAATTCTTTGTATTTCTTGGTATACATTGTAATATTTCCTTTTTTATTTATGATTTTGTTGATTAGGGCCATCTCTCTTTTTCATTGGTTAATATACCTAAAGTTTGTCAATTTTACATTTTCAAAGAACCAACTCTTAGTTTGATTAGTATTTTCTATTGTCTTACTGCTCTCAATTTCATTTATTTCTGCTCTGATCTTTACTGTTCCTTCTGCTAACTTTGCACTCATTTTGTTCTTTTTCTTTAAGGTGTAGAATTAGGTTATTTGGTATCTTCTTAATATAGTGGTTATTGCTATGAATTTCTCGTTTAGACATGCTTTTGCTGCATCCGATAGGTTTTGGTAGATTGTATTTACATTTACATTTGTTTGAAGATACTTTTTTATTTTAGCTTTGATTTCATTTTTGGTACATTGTCCAGCAGTATGTTAATAATTTTCATATAATTGTGAGTTTTTCAGTTTTCCTCTTGTTATTAATTTCTAGTTTCCTGTTATCATGGCCAGAGAAGATACTTGATATGATTCTAGTCTTCTTGAATTTGCTAAGACTTTTTTTTATATGTTCCATGTGTGCTTCAGAAGGATGTGTAGCTTGTTGTCAGAATGTTCTGTATATGGTTGTTAGTTAGCCTCATTTGGTCTACAGTGTTTTCCAAATCTACTTTTCTTACTCTATGGCTGGGTGATCTATCCATTGACTAAGAGGTATTAAAGTCCACAACTAGTACTGTACCTGTGTTTATTTTTTTATTTTAACTCTTTTTTCTTTAATTAGATGCTCTGTTAATGGGCATATAAATATTATGGTTATTATAAATTTTTGATTTATTGAGCACTTTATCATATAGTGCTCTTCGTTATCATTGTATACCATTTTTAGTTTAAAATCCACTTTTTAAAAAGATTTTATTTATTTGACAGAAAGAGAGAGAAAACATGAGCAGGGGGAGTGGCAGGGAGAGGGAGAAACAGGTTCCCCACTAACCAGGGAGCCGGATGTGGGACTTGATCTCAGAACCCTGAGATCATGACGTGAGCTGAAAGCAGATTATTAACCTACTGAGCCACCCAGGTGCCCCTAAAGTCCCCTTTCTAATACAAGTATAGCAAATCCTGCTTTTTTTTTCTTTCTTATGCTTGCATAATTTTTTTTTCTCCCTTCATTCTTAGTCTCTGTATGTCTTTGAATCTAAAATCAGTGTCTTGTAGGCAGCATGTTGTTGAATTTTGTTTATTTAATCCATCAGCCATCCTGTGTCTTTTGGTTGAAAAATTTAACCTGTTTCCATTTAAAGTAATTATTATAAGTAAGGGCTTATTATTACCATTTGTTATTAGTTTTCTGTTTTTGTAGATCCACTGTTCCTTGTTTCTTACTGTGGTGTCTTTTTATGTGTGTTATTGTTTTGTGGTGTCATTATGCTCTGAGTTACTTGTGTTCTTTTGTGTAATTAGTATAGATTTTTCTCTAGTGGTTATTTTGAAGTTTACTAGAAGATCTTAAAATTTTGGCACTGTATTTTACACTAGAAACAACCCAATTTCAATGAAATTCTTAAGATTTACATTTTTACTTCTCCCTCTCACATTTTAGATTATTGATGTTGTAATTTACAGGCCTTTTTATACCATGTAGCTGATAACAGATTTTCCTAATTATGATTATTTTTACACCTTTTTTAAAAATTTTAAACTAGAGTTGTAAGTGAATTATGCACCACCATTACTCTGTTATGGAATCCAACTTTGTATATTGACCATTACCAGTGAGTTTTATACTGCCTTCTCATATTTTTACGATGTTGATTAGCATCTTTTGATTTCTACTCAGAGAACTTCCTTTAACTTTTCTTGTAAGGCATTTCTCATGGTAATGAATTTCCTAAGCTTTTGTTTTTTGATAAAGTCTTTATTGCTTTATTTTAGAAGGATATCTACAGTGTATAGTATTCTTTGGTGAGGTTTTATTTTGTTTTTGTTTCTTCCCTTCAGTACTTTGAATTTGTCATGACATTCTCTTCTTCTGATTTGAAAAGTTTCTGTTGAGAAATCAACCTGTACTCTTATGGGGGTTCTCATGTATGTAATTTCTCTCTTGCTGCTTTTAAAATTCTTTGAATTTTGACAGTTTAAGTAAAATGCATCTTTGTTTAGCTATATTTGGGTCTAACCTATTTGGGGTTCTTTGGGCCTCATATATCATAGACGAATTGTGCCACCAAACTTGGTTTGTAAATGAATAAAACTACTGATCAGGACTACTCATTGGGCTCTGCAGGTGGGAACGTGGTGCATTAACACCCTATTGCTGGTCATTGGAAGTCTCTGTTTTCTTCTCCATGACAAGAGAATGTGTCCTGCAGATTCTTCTGTGATCCCTGTAGTATAAAGCCATATGAGGGCTCTAACAAATAGACCCATAGTGCTGGGGGAATTGGATGTCCCCTCTGGGCTCTTTCCATTGGAGGAACTATAGGCTCAGGAGAGACCTTTCATCATGGTGTGTGCTGGCCTGGGGAAAGGGCAGTGGATAGCACATTCCCTTTATCCTTTAAGTGCAGTCCATTTGGTCTTGTGCATGGAGATACCTTACTCTTGAGCACTAGGTTTCTCTCAGTGAATTTTGTCCACGAATACTTGTTAGTTCTTGTGAGAGAAAGTAAAGTCAGGAATGACCTATATTGCTATCTTGGTGGCATCAGTGCTCGCAGTTTTCTTTTTAGTGTCCTTATCTGCTTCGGTATGAGGGTAATTCTTGCCTTATATATGCGTTTGGGAGGGTTCCCCTGTCCGCCCCCCCTTTTTTTTTTGAAGAGTTTGAGAAGGATTGGTAAGAGTTCTTTAAGTGACTGGTAGAATTCAGTGAAAATATCTGTTCCTGGTCTTTTCATTGTTGGAATTTTTTTTTTTTTTTTTTGATTGCTGATTTAGTCTCCTTACCCATTATTGGTTGGTTCACATTTTCTATTTCTTAATGATTCAATTTTGGTAACTTGTATGTTTCTAGGAATTTATACTTTTTTTTTCTTGGTTATCCAGTTTTGTTGGTGTGTAAGGTGTTCAATAGTAGTCTGTCCTGACCCTGTGTATTTCTGTGGTATTGGTTATAGTGTCTCCTCTTTCCCTTCTGATTTCATTTATTTGAGCTTTACTTGTTTCTCATAGTCTAGGAAAGGGTTTGCCAATTTTATCTTTTCAGAAAACCACCTCTTAGTTTCATTGATCTTTTTGTTGTCTTAGTGATCTCTGTCATTTATTCAGCTCTGATCTTTATTTCCTTACTTTTGCTAATTCTGGTCTTGTTTTTTGTTTTGTTTTTCCTTCTTGAGGTGTAATGTTAGATTGTTTGAGATATTTAGGTTTTCTTAACGTAGGCTTATCACTATAAATTTCCCTCTTAAAACTCTTTGAAACATCATCTAGGTTTTGGAGTGTTGTCTTTCTGTTTTCACTGGTTCCAAGATACTTTTTGGTTTCACATTTTGATTTTTCCTTCACTCAATGGTTGTTTAATTTCCATATGTGTAAAATTTCCAATTTCTCTTACTAGTTATTTTTAGTTTCAATTCATGTATTCAATAGAGATGTTTGTTATGATTTCAGTCTTAAATTTGTTGAGACTTTTTTTGCATGTGTTTTTTGGTGGCCTATCATATGATCTATCTTGGAGAATGTTCCATGCATGCTTGAGAGAAATATGTATTCTGTTTAATAGAATGTTCCATATGTATCTGTTAGGTCCATTTGATGTAAAGTCAAGTCCAATGCTTCCTTATTGATTTTCTGTCCAGATTATCCATTATTCAAATTGGGATTATTGAAATTCTCTGCTATTGTGTATTTTTCTTTTCAAATCTGTTAGTATTTGCCTCAAACATTTTGGTGTTTCCATGTTAGGTCCCTATATATTTATGATTATCCTATTTACTTGATGAATTGATCTTTTTTATGGAGTGTAAAATAACCTTCCTGCCTCTTTTTTCCTTTTTTGGCTTGATCTGTTTTGTGTAATATTAGTATAGCTACCTCTATCTTTGGTTTCTACTTGGATGGAGTATCTTTTCCCATCCCTTCGCTTGAGTCTATATTTGACTTTAAAGTTGAAGTGAATCTCTTATAGGCAGTGAGTGGTTTGGGGAGGGGAGTCCCTTTAAAAAAAATCTGTTGTGCCACTCTGTGACTTTGGAGAATTCAATCCATTTACATTTTAAGGAATTATTGATCATAGAGACTTAATAATGCTAGATTACTGTTTTCTGGTTGTTTTGTAATTCTCTTTTCCCCCACTCTTCTCTTTGGGAATTTTTGATTTTCCACGGTGGCATGCTCTGATTCCTTCCTCATCATCTCTTGGGAATCAACTATTAGTTTTTGCTTTGTGGTTGTCATGAATGAGGCTTACATAAAACATCTTTCAAATATTATAGTCTGTTTTGTGCTGATGACAATTTAACCTCAAATGCATATAAAAACAACCCTTTTACTCCCCATTTAATGTTCATAATGTCAGTTACCTTCTTTTATATTCTGTATTCATTAACAAACTATAGTAGCTACCGTTATTTTTAATACTTTTGTCATTTAAACTTTATATTATAATAAAGTCAACACAGCACCATATTTTAGTACTAGAGTAGTATGAATTTGACTGTATATTACCTTTTGTGTTGTATATTTTCATTCTTTTGTGTTATTATACTTTTATTTTAGCTTTAAAAACCTTTTAGCCTTTGTTGTGAGAGAGGTGTAGTGGTTATGAATTCTCACAACTTTTATGTTTCTGGGAAGGTTTTTATTCATTTCTGAAGAATAATCTTGCTGGATAAAGTATTCTTGGTTGGCAGTTTTTTTCTTTGAGCACTTTCAAGGTATCATCTCCTTCTTTCTGGCCTGTAAGTTTTGAGCTGAGAAATCTGTTCATACCCTAATAGGGTTCTTTGTCAGTTACAATCTTCTTCTTCTTTTTTTTTTAAAAAAAGATTTTATTTATTCATGAAAGGCAGAGAGAGAGGCTGAGAGAGACAGACAGAGGCAGGGACATAGGCAGAGGAAGAAGCAGGCTCCTCGCTGAGCAGGGAGCCCGATGTGGGACTTGATCCTGAGACCCTGGGATCACACCCTGAGCTAAAGGCAGATGCTTAACCACTGAGCCACCTAGGCATCCCAGGTCACAGCCTTCTTTTCTTTTACTACTAAGAGTAAGCTAGTTTTTGTGTATTGCAGTACTTTTCAAAGTACCACATGCGTGCTATATCTGTAGTAACTCATATAGACAAGAATACATAGAGTAGTAGTAATTTGAATGTAATCCTTAGCAGTGGTCTTTAGTGGTCAAGGTTCATATAAGTGGTACAGAAAGAACATATTTCATAACTTAAAAAGGAATTGGTGAGGGAAATGGGGTATTGTTTTCTTTTTTCCATATCCCTTTGCCTTTTAAAGGCACTCAGGGAAAGTTAAATTAGACTTGTGTCCGTTCTCTACATGGATTGCAGTCTTTTTGTCTTTGCATTTTTATAGGATCCCATCATGTCATGGTAAGCAGGTGATCCCCAGGGACCTTTCTATATTGTGTTTTACTTGTTGCTAAAAATCTAAACTTCTTAGTCTTTTTTATGCCATTGTAATCATGGCAGAGGGCCAAACTAGATTAGTCTTTTATGTTTAATGACTGTATATGTGGCTACTTCTTAAGTATGTTGTAAATGTTTTTCATATCCTGCCCTTTTCGATTATTTTAAATAGAAATCTTATTGAAGTAAGCAATATAAAATAAGTATATTTGGATGTCATCTCCACCAAATGTGGCGTAGGTTACTGAACAAAGGCCATGCATTATGTTTCTGTAAAATGTGATCTGGCATTCCTTTTTTTCAACAAACATTTTTGATGAATGCTGCATGTCAGATACCATCCTGCACTTTGGAGGTAGTGTGGTGAATAAGACAGCCACTATCTCTCATATATCTCTCTTTTTTTAAAGATTTTATTTATTTATTCATGAGAGACACACACACACAGAGGGGGCGGGGCAGAGACACAGAGGGAGAAGCAGGCTCCATGCAGGAAGCCTGATGTGGGACTTGATCCCAGGACTCCAGGATCATGCCCTGGACCAAAGGCAGGTGCTAAACCGCTGAGCCACCCAGGGATCCCCTATCTCTCATATATTTTTTAGCTTTGAGCCCAGGGGGAGATTCAGATAGGAAAACAGACGATTACAGTGTATTGTGAGAAATGCATCAATTGGGAACTATTGGGTGCTGTGGTGTTAGGTTAACTCATTAGGGTAAGCTGAAAACTGTAGAGATATATAGGAAATAATGAAGGGAAGAGTGTTATAGGCAGAAGAAATAACACTAATAAAGGTCTAGAAGGTGGAAAAAGCAACAATAAATTCATAGAATTCAAGGGAGTTCATTATGTCTAGGCTTAGAGTGCACAGATTGGGAGAGTGACAGGAGTTGAGGCTGGAATGGAAGCCAGAGTGAAGTCCTAAAGGACCCTGTAAGCCATGTTTAAGAATCTAGATTGATCCTGAAATGAGTGAGAAGATTTGAAGGATTTTATCCTGGAGAAGAGGAGATGGGAATTATATTTAGAGAGATTACTTTGAAATCCTATGGAAAATAGTTTATGGAGGAATGCAAGATTGGAGAAAGGGCAACAGTTTACTCAAGAGGTCACTGCAGAAACCAATGTGAGAGGTAATGATGACATAGTTATGGTAGTTGGAGATGAAGAAAAATAATTGGATTCTTGAGCTGTTTGGGAGCCAGATGAGACAATTATTGGTAATTCATTATGCGTGGGATGAGGGGAAAGGAGACAAGAATGATGATTGCATTTCTTGGTAAAAAGGATGTTCTATTTACTGTAATGGGAATTGGAAGGAAGGAAGATAATAGTTCACTTTTGAAAATGTATGAGATGCCTGTGTGAAATCTAAACTGAGATGTTTGAGAGACAGTCCAGGATGTATGAATATGGACCTTTGATCTGGCCTGAAGATATAATGGATTTGGAAATCATTAGCATAAATAAGAATTACATTTTTGTTGGTGGCTAAAAATCACTCAGCCAGAAATATACAGGGAAAATAGAACTAACACAAGCCCTCAGTGGTACCAATATTTCAGTGTCCTGTGGAAAGTAAGCTTGCAAAAGAGACCATGACTGTCCTGTTAGAGATCCTGAAAGAAATCCAGTAGATTTAAGATGTCACAGGAGTAGAATAGTCAGAAAGAGAGACCAATAGTGAGGAATGGTGATTACCAAGAAGCTAAATAAAAACCGTAGAGTCCTTTGGATTTAGTGAGAGCAGTTTAACCGCAATGTTGGGGGTGGTGGTGGAATGAGACTGTAGTAGGTTAATGAGCAAGTGGGTCACGAGGAAGTGGAAACAGCCAACACTTCTTATCAAGCACTTGTGCTGTGAATGAGTGGAGAGTTAAGTGGGTGATGGCTGGAGAAGAGGTTGGAATAAAGAGAGAAAATAACTTGTATAGAGTTAGGTGGCTGAGAAGGTACGAGGAAGGAATAAGAATCAGAGAACATCAGGTGGAATTAGTTTTGGATAGAAATCTGATAGTTCTTAGGGCTGTTCACCTGTTTGGTTTTCTTCCATGCATATGATTAGATTGCATTTTCCTACCTTTGAGAACTCAGACATGGCTACATCATTTACTTTGGCCAGTGAAATATGAACTGATGTGTTTGCGTCAGTTCTAGGCAGAAGCTTGAAGTGTCACTGCATGCTTGCCATTCTCTGGCATGGTAATGGAATGTTTGATGTGCTAGATGCCATGACAGTCTGGATTTCTGGTGACTAGAATGAGCAGAATCTCTCTACCAACCTATAAGGTGGGGAAATATATCTTTAAAAAAATTTAGATTTGGAGCTCTTAGTGTATTACAGTATAAGCTATTTGGAGTGTTACATGGAATATTGACCTCTTACATTTTGATAGGAATGGATAAAAGAAGGGATGCAGATATAGATAAATTTATTCATTTGTTGGCAGAAACATATTTTCTCTATGAACTGGGAAGTAGGAATAAGCTGGTAGGATTGGGATGTTTAGGACAGGCATATAATTGTAAATAGCTAGAAGAGGTAACTATATTTAAACAAAAAAGAATTGTTAAAAAAAAAGAATTGTTAGATCTTCTTTAGGAAGCCTCCTTCTTCATAGGAAGCACCATTGAAGTTTGGATATTATGTGTTTTATGCAATTCTAACTTGATTTTTCTTGTTTTCCTCTAGCTGAACTCAGAAGGAGGGCTATAGGGACAACTCAGAAGGAGGGCTATAGGGACAAGAAAGGTAGGTAGTTGGATTGATTCAGGGTTGGAGGCTCCTAGGTGGGTGAACCAAAAAGAACAGCAAGGAAAGTTGAAGATCTGCTATAGAGTAAATAATATAGAAAATAAAGACTCTTAGGTGCTGCTAGGGGAAAGAAGAAATGTCCCTGTGGGAGTGAAAGGAGAGGTATGTTGTGGGGGGCAACAAAAGTGAGAGAACCAGAAGAATACATTTTTGTCATTACTAGCTTATATGAACTTATTTCAAAGATGAAGTAGTACAAGCTGAGAACCTGCTGGTGTGTGGCTGAAGTGGAGTTGAGCTTAGTTACTAGAAATGATGAGATAGGAGCTGAAAGCTAGGGTGTGAGATGTTTATGTGGACTTTATCACTAAGAATAATGGGAGGATGAAGGGTAGTGACCTAGAGTTCATTAGGTGACAATGACTAAAGAAAATAGAGAATGCTACATTTTGAAGGCATGATTTATAAAGGAGCAGGAGGGATGCCTGGGTGGTTCAGTGGTTGAGCATCTGCTTTCGGCTCAGGGTGTGATCCCAGGATCCTGGGATCCAGTCCTACATCGGGTTCCCTGCAGGGAGCCTGCTTCTCCCTCTGTCTGTGTGTCTGCCTCTCTGTCTCTCATGAGTAAATAAATAAAATCTTAAAAAAAAAAAATGTGAAGGTACAGCACTAAAAGAATGCTAACTGTATCCTTGCCCCTCAGGGAAAGTTAAGAATGAATATAGTTTCCATCTTCGTAGCTCTAGTGGTTCTAGCAAAGACATTAAGGACGCATGCATCACAGATGCAGAAGATGGAAGGAATTAGTCATGATTGTTAACGTTTTACAAATGCCTTTTCCTTTGATTAGGTGGCAGGATTATAGTCTGGAAATGAGAAATTGTTAGGCAGGTAATGGTAACCATTTCTCTCGTATCTCGTTTCCAAGGACCAATTTCCGAAAGTTAGGACATTTTTATGAATACGATAAATTTTTTCATGTTTGCATTATTTCACAAATGTGTAGAATATTGCTTCAGTTTAGGTGATCTTATAGAAATTTGGCAACATTTGATTTGCAAATGGTAGCCTTTTGTTTAACAATATGAACTTCAGCTAAATTCCTTATGGATTGTTTCATCTATAGATCATTGTAGGAGCTGCAAGCCAGTACGAATCCATAATAATTCATAGTTCTCTGATTAAAAATATATCAATAATGCATGATTTCTGGTTACAAAGGGTCAAAACCATTAACAAGTAGAAGTTAGAATCAATTTTTAAGTAAGCTTTCATACCTAAGGAAAAAATAGAAAAATGGCAGCAGTAACAACTAGGCAGGAAACTGTGGTTTCAGAGATTTTGGAGATTAAAAACTCTTCCCATCATTTTCTTATAACCAGAGGTGTTATTGCAGAATTACTAGGTGATGTACTATAGTGATTTACCACTTGTCTCATGATTTTCTTCTGATGTGTTACTGTTTGTGGATTGTATATAAAAGTCCTGTTTAGAATAATCTTGTCTCTTAGAAAGTGTGGTGTAGCTAATAATAAATAGAACTGTGTTGCATTTTATCTTTCCATCATTCTTCTATTAAGATGAGTAATCTACTAAAAGTGTTAGAAAATACGATGTAAATGTAAAGATAGTTTCTGAGTATATTAGTTTTCTATCAACACATAACAAATCAGTGCAGATTTAGTGAATTAAAATAGCACTTTTTTTTTTTTTTAAATCTCATAATTTCTATAGTTTGAAAATCTAGGCATGACATAAGTCACTTTTCAGGGTGTTAAGTTATGGTGTGACTGACTGGGCTCCATTCTCGTCTGGATCTCTAGGCCTCTTCCCAGCTTATATAGTTGTTAGCAGAGTGCAGTTCCTGGCAGTTGTAGGACCGAGTTCTTTACCTTCTTGCTGGCTGTGTTCTCTTAGCTCTGTGAGGCCATCCTCATGTCTGAGCCATGGGAGCCCTCCATAGGCAGTTTAAGACATGACTGTTTGCTTTCTTCTAGGCCAGTCTCTTTGATGCTTCACATTCTTCTAAAATGCTCACCTGATGAACTCAGGCCCACCCAGTATAATCTCTCTTTTGAGTTAACTCCAAGTTAGCATGCTTAGGGACTTTACATCCTTAAATCTTTGCCATCTTAGGTAACATAATTATGGGAGTGCTACTGTCTCACATTTCCAGGTCTTATCAGTACTCAAAGGAGAAAATTATGTAAGGGTGTGGCTATTAGGGTTTATTTTAGATTTCTGTCTACTAACCTGGGCAAACTTGCACTTTTAGATTTTTATATACTTCAGTGGTGGCCTAAAAAGTCAACAAAACAAGTATGATAGTGTATAGGATAACATTTAACATAAGACATTTAGCAATGGCTATAAAATTAATGGTAATATTATGTATCAGTCAGGGTTTAATCAGAGAAGTGGAACCACAGGAATATGAATGTATATTTATATCTGGATTTCTTGCAGAGATTTGACCTTCTGCAGTAGTGAGAGCTGTTTAAATAGTCTGTGCAACAATACTGTTTGCATGTTGGATGCTAGAGCTTGTGGTCCAAGGGATGAGAATATGGCTATAAGTTAGGGAAGAAGAACAAGCCTCTGAGGATGAAGTGAAAACATCCTTAGAGTGATTTTAAAGCTCATAGTTTGGAAATTGCACAGTACTGAGAAGTTATTCATGAATAGTTGGAAATGAGAATTATTTTAAACAGCTCACCTATCTTGTGGTCTCAGGATATCTATTAACTGGGTAAAGAAATTTGGAAGAATAGTAGACATTTTCTTCTTCATGGGGGAAACAAAATTAAAAATAAAAAGAAATTGTCTAAAACTTGTTAGGTGAAATATATTTTGAAAATATATTTTCTTACATACAAATTATAGGATAAACCACTATTCTTCTATCAGATATTTACTTGCAGTTTCTAAAGAGAAAAAATATTTATTTTGAACTTTAAGTTCAGATGTTTTTTCTTTTTTTTTTTTTTTCATTTATTTATGATAGTCACACAGAGAGAGAGAGAGAGAGAGAGGCAGAGACACAGGCAGAGGGAGAAGCAGGCTCCATGCACCGGGAGCCTGACGTGGGATTCGATCCCGGGTCTCCAGGATCGCGCCCTGGGCCAAAGGCAGGCGCCAAACCACTGCGCCACCCAGGGATCCCTGTTTTTTCTTATGTATGCTAAATATTTTATCTTTGTAAGCCTCATAGCAGTAGGCCCTGCATTTTCAGACTGAATTTATTAATATTATTGAGAATATTAGGAAGATATGTAAGTTGGGACAGCTGTATTGTTTTTGAGTTAACATTTCTGTATCAGCTAAAATAAAATTTAAAAAATGATTTTTTATCTCATTTGAAATATTCATACTAGGCCTCCATTCAGCTGCCAACAGACTGGTATTACAAAAAAGTAAATTATGCAATCCATTGTCTACATTCTTATTACTAAGTCTGAACAGTGTAGAATTTAAAGATAATAACCTTAATAAAATTGACAATTTATATGGTATTATCCTATACTGTTTTGTAAGACGCATATATCTTTTTATTAGCTACTTTTGTTTGTGCATATACAATGACTACCTGAACATATTTGTCAACAACTTTTAGGGAGCTACTTCTCATGTTACTTTCCTTTTGTAGCTTTCATAATTATCAGGCTTTCTTATATTTTTTTTCTAAATTCTTTGATAGTATACCAGAGCTGTTTACCACATAAATTTTTTCTTCTTCATAGACACAACACAAGTTGGACTACATTTCCCCACCTCCTCCACATTTATTTTAGGGCCATGAGACAAAGCTCTGAAGCTCTGAGCAGTGGAATGGGAATGGAAATGATGCATGTCATCGCAACCTGACTCCTGAAGATTTTCCCGAGGCTTGTGCTGATTGTCCATTACCACCCTGTCCAGAGGACTCATCTGCATTGCATCACAAGATCCCTGTGAGGATCTATGTTAGTGTGCCACTGAGATTGGGAAAGTAGAAAAGAAGGAGAGAGCTTCCTGTTCTTCAGAAATAGTTGAGTCAGATTCATGGGAAGATAAAGGTTTAAAGCATTATTCAGGGAAGTCCAGGATGACCACTGTATTAGTTTTCTGTTGATGCTGTCACAAATTATCATAAACTTAAGTGGCTTAAATAATACAAATGTATTATCTTATAATTGTGGAGATCAGAAGTCCAAAATCAGTCTTACTGGGCTAAATAAAGTCAAGGTGTCTGCAGGACTGACTCCTTTGGTGAGCTGTGAGGGGAGAATCTATTTCCTTGTCTTTTGCTTGAATTCTTGATGATCCCTTACTTGTAGCACTCCAGCTTCATTGCATCTTCATATCTCTTGAGTAATCCTCTTGTTTTGCTTTTATAAAACTCTAATGATTTGACCTTAAGCAATATTAGAAGCTTGGGCAATGTAGGATAATCTCCCTATTTCAAGATCCTTTACTTAATAACACCTCCACAGTTCTTTTTACCATGTAAGATAACATGCTCCAAGTTTTTAGGAATTAGGACATGGTCATGGCAGGGAGTGGCTTGTTTAGTTTATCACAACTACCCACTCAGCTTGTGCAGAACAAGATACTTGGTGGAATCCTTTAAGAAATCTAAGAGTTCCAGAGCTTTTGAGAATCACCTGCATTGGTGCTTCACACTGAGATTGTTGGTAGCTGCTTTCCTCAAACCTTCATTTTCCTTGTATTTTTAGTGATGCTCTAAGCTTCTTCTAATTCCCTGTATTAAATACCTTCAGATTTGGAACACATGGGATGGTTTCTGTTTTTCCCAACTGAACTAACTTTTACAAACCTCTTTCTGTATGACTTTTGGCAATGTAAAGAGTGGCCTGGCAAGCCATGTGATGGCAGAGGATCTCTCACCCTAGGTGTCCGTGAGTGTGGAAGAGTGTCTCCCTGTTGTCCTGAATTATCTTCTGAACTGTTATGTAGATATAAGTCACTAAAATTTGGGCTATATTTGGTGCTAGACTACTACAGGCTATTTTACTCTTACTAATAGACATGGTTGCTAAAAATTGAATACTAAAGTCTCATTTCTTCATGTGTATTTTAAATACATGTGATTCTTAGAGTAGTACATTTTCCTTGTGTTTACATTTATGAATATATTGTACAAGGAAAACGGACTCATAACATTTGTGACCATCATTTATTAAGAAATTACTGTCTCATTTGTTGAACTCATTGGTATGCATTCTCAATTTCTTTGGTACATTATCAAATGATGGTACTGCTTGCCTTTTTAGAACCATGTACTCATACAGTATACTTTTTGCAGTGTCTAGACTAAAGCGATAATTCAGTAGCTATTCTTTACAGGTACATCCCTCCCTTATGCAGGATGCAACAGTCTGATTGCCAGTATATTTTCATCGTCATACTCAAAATGTTGTTTCTCAGAAGCAAATCTCAGTGGCATTTTGAGGAACACAGCTTTAAAACCATTGCATCATATCATTTATTTTTCATAGGATGATTTTGAACAGGTGGTATGTTACCATTTTTTTTAAGATTTTATTTTTTTATTCTTGAGAGACAAGAGAGAGAAGAGAGAGGCAGCGGCCAAGGCAGAGGGAGAAGCAGGCTCCACACAGGGAGCCCCATGTGGGACTTGATCCTGGGACTCCAGGATCATGCCCTGAGCTGAAGGCAAGTGCTAAACCGCTGAGCCACCCAGGCGTCCCAAGTATGTTTCCATTTTAAGATCCAAGAAACTAAGTTTAAAGATTTTTGTTCTAAGGAGACACAGCAGGTAGGGAAAGAGCAGGTAGGGGAAAGAGCTGGGCCTCACACACTCATCCTCTGACTCTAAGCTCACTATTCTTCCATCATATATGCCTCAGAGTAGTCTTGCTTGCTTACCTTGAGTAATAGAAGTCACATATTTCTGGAAGTTGTAACATGCATCATATTTTGTTTTGATTTGTTGTATTGTGTTCTGTATCGGTCTTAACTTAGTATGGGATACCAGGAGGTCTTCTATTGAATGTGCTCTTGGCTAAGACAGTGGTGCAGCCAAATTGGAATCTGTAGCAAAGATTCAGGTCATAGTTCTTTTAACTCTTCACTTTGTCTTCTTGATAAGCCTCTCTGTCTTTTCAGGACATGAGACTTCTGTCAGTAAAAAGGAATTAGAATTGAGCTAGATCAAGGGTGGTTTTCAAATTTCACATGTGTTCTCATAGAACATTTTTAAATTCGTTTTTCAACTACTAGCATAATGTCCTTTAATATAATCTTCAGATTTCCCATAGAACTTAGTCTAGTATTTTGCCCAGAACAGGTGCTTACTTAATACTTAAAGTAATAGCAAACTTCTCTTAGATATATAAGATCCCCCTTAACTGAAATTAAATAGTACTGAGAAAGAGGCCAGTTTATGAATCTTGTTAAAATGATGAACAATATCTCATAAGTGAAAAAAAGCTTTGGAGTTATCCATATAAAATTAAACCAAATTACAAAAATTGATTTAGTTTATCATGTGCTTAATATTTAACTTTTAATTCCAAGAAGTCATGATTTGTGAGAATAACAGTGAATGAATAAATGCTGATATTTTTTGATGTGATTTTTCTCAATATAATTATATGATAGCATGATAGCATACATCTCCAGTTAATGCTTGACTTTTGAAGTATGATTTTAGAGGTTATGTTTACAGAAATATTTTCAGGTTTATCGATTTTCTCAGGAGCATATCTGTTATTTGATATTCATATTCTTTTTGATGTGCCTAATGTCATCATCCTTGTTGGTTTTTCTCTTTTTATATGTTAATTGTTATAATTTTGACACGTCCTCATTTGTCACTGATTTTGCATATAATTTGAGTAGTTCTCCTGCAAATTCTTTGCTATTACTAAGATTGTAGTCAGGTGTGAGAATGACCAAAAAATAGTGTGACATGGTGTGTTGGGATAGATGTTGGGGTGAAATAAGGATGTATATCTGCATAGGGAATACCTTTATAAGTGGTTGATTCATTAGTGAGTATAACATAAATAAACATAAATTGCCTCTCTCTGTAACTTTGTATCTTGCGCGTGTGCACTTATTGAGTACTTAGATAAGGAACATCTCTTGTGGCATATTCAGTACTGAAGACTGCTATGAAATTGCTGAGTTCAATGGTTTGTGTTTGGGTTGCTGTAAGGAAGGACAGATTAAATAACATATACCTATTTTTGTCCTCTGTAGGCCTCCCCTCCCTTTCCTTTTCTTTGTTTTCCTCTTAACATTCTTTTTTATGATCCCATAGGTAAGTCTGTTATTGGGCTAGTATATGGCCAGGCTAGTCATACTAATCGTTACACCTGTCATATTTGGCACAGGGTTGGGCAGGTGACTTAGAGTCATTCACAGATTTTTCTAAGTGGAACTAGTAGCACAATTACTTTGTTAATTGGTGCATGAAATTGGAAGGATGTGATTTTAGGTTGCCTATCATTTCTGGCATGAAAAACTGATGTGTAGAAACTAAGCAGATACACAAAAAGACTGAAGAGAGTTTTCACTGATTCAGTAAATATTTGAGTTTTGACTTTGTGTTAGTCTTTGTTCTCAGTGCCATCAATACAGAAATAAACAAAACATATAAAAAATGTCCTCTTAGAGCTTCTAAGGCTAGAGGGAGTAGTGACAACACCAAGTTAGTGGATCTAGTCAGCCCTGATACCAAATGTAACACCATCTTTCCTTGTTCTATGTACTTATGCTCTAATTCCTTCTTGCCAAACTATGTTGAAGTGATCTTTGTTATTTTTATTTTTAATTAAAGGCATTTTGATAAATTTGAAAGCCATTTATAATTTGTTTCAGCTTTTATTAAGAAAATACAGATTTTAAAATACATAAATTAAAAAAAAATTCAAACTGGAAAATTTGGGTAAAATTTTGTCACATTTTTATTTTAGTTTTTAGTTTTTTGGTAAGTGGAAATTATCTTGTCCTTCATTTATTTTTCATATTCCATTCTGGGCTTTAAGCTTATGGCTTTCTGGTAAAGTTCTTTGGTAGACTACTTTCTTTAGTCATTCAGGAAGTTGTAACTATTTGTTTATAAATATTTATAAGTAGACCTGCTGTAGACACCATAGTTTTTTCTAAACATTTTCAGAGAGTATTATTGTATGATTACTTATGTATTGAGACAATTTTGAGGAATTTTAAGTTTAATTCCTTAATTTTTTATTATACGATTAAGGATATGTGAAACAAGTTTATTAGTGCTCTTGCAACTAAATTGTTAAAAGAAATATTTTTATTCTAGATGCTTCTGTATTTGTCACTAGTACTATAGGATACATAAACAGCTCAATGCTCTCAGGCTCTCATTTGTTGCACTAGACTATCTTCATTTATATAGTTTTTCTTGGCACCTGTTGGAAAATTGTATAGACAACGTATTTTCATGCAAAATTTTATTAACCTTAAAAATAGCCAGTTAGCTTACCGGCAAAATGAGTTTATTCGGGAATAGCAGGGGAATTGCAGTTTGGGACATAAAAACTATGGGAAGCCATAGGCAAGTGTAGAGGACTTTTTTTTTTTTTTTAATAGAGAAAGAAGGAAGTTCGGACGGACAGTATGGAATGAAAGTCAATTGGAGGAGAATGAGATTTCAGGGTCATGGCAACTTTGTATTGGCTGAGTTGCATTGGTTCCATATTGGCTGAGCTATTGCTGGGCAAGGGGAAAATATTCCTTCTTCCTGTCTGGTTAATAAAGTAAACTTTTTCATGTTGGGGTATGTAAAGTAAGTTGTGACAAGTGGTACATATGTGAGAGCTCTCCCTTCAAGACTTATGGACTCCATTTTGAATGACGTTTTTCCTGTCTTCATTTTTACATTTCCCAGGTTGATCAAAATATTAGCTCAAAAGCATTGCTGATCAAGGGTCAGGTTTTCTACAATTACTATTGTCCCTTGACTAGGAAGGACCTTTCCTGGTTGATATGTCCCATTTTGGAGGGAAGATGTACAGATTGGAAACCATTGAGGCCACATTTAAATAACAAGAGTAGGAGAGAGAATTCTCCTACATTTCTTACCCAAAGCCTCTGTCTTTTCAGGTCTTAAGTATTGGAGATGATCTTGTAGTGTTGAGCGAACATCACTATTTGGTACAGCACTTCTGCAGAGTTTGACAGCAGGTATAAAGCTTAAAAATAATTTTCAAAATAAGATGAGCTGAATAATTATCCCAGTTTGTATAATAATTCTAAATCAGCAGCCCAGACCCAACAGGAATTAGGTAAAGAGATCAGAGGAACCATGGATATTTAGATGAAGTTTGCTGTAGCCAGTGCACTTGTTTCCTGAGCTTATATTTGGGGTTTCTACTTTTCCAGAGGAATCGATTGATGTGTAGCAGGTGGTGTTTGCTACTGCAGGAACACCTCCTTGCTCAGCAAGTAGGTAATCAGTGACTATGTGATTGTCCAAAACTACTTCAGCCAGTGAATCAAGTGATTGTTGTGGGGCTCCTACTGCTTTTGCTGTGGAATCAGTTAGGTCCCTAATATTAGAAATTTCTGATTCATTGTTATTCACCCCGACTCACAGAAGAACTCTCCCCATGGAACTAAATGTGGTATTATATGTGTTTCCTGAAAGTTCCCACTTAAGGTGGCCATGAAGATCCAATAGGGTGGACCAGATTGGGGGGGGGGGTGGTTTCTTATTTGTTAGTGTGGTTAACAAGGACAAATATCCCAATAAACATCCACCTTCAGTTTGCCAGTTATCTAAACATTCATATGCCCAAGGAAAATGCCATCCACCACAGACAAAAATGAAACCAGGTCGAGTGCAGATTATTCCAGCTAACATCTGGTTATTGATAGACTCATTAGCCAGAATTTCTCTATTGACCCCTTCCAAGTAAGGGATCAGAGGAGTTGGAATGACATTCTGTGAGATCATCTCATTCTAAATAATTTTTTTCTGAATAAAAAATTTAAAGAATTTTAAAGAAGTTTTAAAATTTTAAAGAAGATTTAGTCTGTTTCTATTACCCTTGAGTGGAGGGAGACAGATCACACTTAGATAAGGAAAGAACATTAGGGAGTGAAGATTATACTGTTGGCAAAGATGGCGGTATTTAGCTGGGCTTATATACCCACGATTGAGAAAAGATTGAAACAAAGTATGGAGACACTGGCTATAATAGTCTAGCCTGGTAGGTGACATCCATAGGCTCAGAGATATAACAACAATAGCAGTTGGGAGTAAGGAGAAATTGGTTACGGGTAAGACCAAGGGGGTCTCCCAACATTATAAACAGATTGGAGTTTCTGGTGTGAGATCCAGCAGTCAGAAAGGGTTTTTTTTGTTGTTGTTTTTTTTGTTTTTGTTTTTTGTTTTTTGTTTTTTGTTGTGTTTTTCAGTAGATTGGGAAGTATGTGTAAGAGCATTGTCTTTCCAAGAAAAAAGAGCTAGAAAGTAGAAAATAAGGCAAAAATCAATAACGAGAAGATGTAGAGGTCTATTGCTATCATGTTGGGAAAGGTGATCCCTTCAGCTGCTTCAATTCTTTGAAATTTGTATTTTCAGGTTATCAGTTGGTATGTAGGTCCAATCAGAGTTTAATGCTTTCTTTAGGTGTGACATGTAGATCTGAGTCTGTTCCTTGGAGTTCAGTGTCATAAAGGCTGGTTACCAGCATCTAATAAGGGCCTTTCCAATGAGTTGAAGAAAGCTTTTTTGGAGGTGTCTTTCCAGTAATGGAATCTCTAGATTAAGGAGTGATGCTTAAGGTCTTTGTGTCCTGGAAGCATGCTACAGAAATATTGTTCTACTAGAATTTGGTTATTTTTAACAGGAGCAAATAGACCTTTGCAGTATTGAAGTATATTCCCTTTTACCAGTTGTGGATCAAAAGAGGCAGAAGCCAGGTACATCGGGCATTCTGTGGTTATCTCAATGGGTGAGAGTTTATAATGTCCAAAGAGGATGGACCTGAGATTTAGAAGGATTAGTGGTAGTGCTTTTCTCCATGGTTTTCGAAGGGTTCTCTATACATTTTAATAACTGAGTCTCAACAAAGCCTTGAGAACTGAAAGTGGTAAGCATAATGAAAGTGTTGTAGAACTGCCCAACAGCATAGACCCTGTTAAAGTAATCGCATGGTGAAGTGAGTTCCTTAGTCACTGTAATGTTCAAGGGGAGTTACCTAGGTATGGATAATCTTTTCTAATAGAATTTTGGTCATAAAAGAGTCAGCCCAGTGAGAAAACATACAAACCATTACCAGGACATATTTATATCAATGAGATGGAGCTAGTGGTATGAATTTCACTTGCCAAACCTTGATTTGTCCATTATGCAAGCAGTATGGACAGATTTTCCTGAACTGTATTTTGGGCGGGTGGGAGCAAACAAAGTGAGTACCTTGTGTGGCCATATTATATTCTTCCTTCAGAATTGGTTCATAAAGTTTCCCATTTTATCGTAGATCAGTGATTTAATGTATTTACAGTAGTCAGCATTGGGAAATTCAGAATCTCTCAGGACTGGGTAGTTACATAGCCATATATATATATATATATATATATATATATATATATATATATATATAATTTTAAATAGAACCAACAGTTATTGGGTTTCCAATAATAGGTTTTTTTTTTTTTTTTCTGGGACCACTTGTTGGGTATCTCTGGTCATTTTTTCTAGATTATCATTTGAGGGAGTGTTCCTTTGGACCATGCCAGAAGTTTGGTCATTGGCTTTTTTGAGAGCAGCAATCTTTACAGAAAAATCATCAAGATAGTTCCCGTTTGCTTTTAGGAAGTCAAGTTTGGGATTTCCAGGGACCTTATAATAGCTAAAGTAGCTGGTAAGAGTATGGCATCTAATAATTTGGATATTACAGCATTTTTAATCTTGTTTCCATTAGAGTAAGATAACCTTGCTTCTTACAAAGTCATGAGTTACCTCAAAGCTTATACTACCAGTATAAATATTAGGGGTTTTGCCCTTAGCTAGAGTGTAAGCCTGAGTAGGAGTATGAGTATGAACTGAGTATGAGTATAATGGGTTTTTCATTTATGGCCTTTATTATGTTGGGATATAGTTCCCTCTAAACCAACTTTGTTGAGAGTTTTTATCATGAATCATATATCATATCATGAATGGATTTTACATTTTGTTAAATGCTTTTTCTGCTTTTCTTGAGATGATCTTGTGGTTGTTCTTTTTCTTGTTAATGTGATCTATTACATTGATTGACTTGGGAATATTGAAGTACTCTTGCATCTATGGAATGAACCTCGCTTTGATCATGGTGAATAATTAATGTGTTGTTGGATTTGGTTTGGTTTTGGTTTTGGATTTTGGTTTCCTACCATTTTGTTGAGAATTTTTCACCTATCTTCTATTGGAGTTATTGGCTTGCAGTTTTCTTTATTTGTAATATCTTTGTCTGGTTTTGGTACAAGGGTAATTCTGTCTGGTCTTATAGAATGAATTTGGAAGTTCTTCCTCCTCCTCTTTATTTTTTTCTTTTATTTTGGGAATAGTTTGAGAAGAATAGGTATAAACTCTTTAAATGCTTGGTAAAGTTCGCCTGTGAAGTCATCTGGTCCTGGACTTTTGTTGGGGTTTTTTTGACTATTGATTCAATTTCACACTGCACTTTACACTTTAACACTCAACTTAGATCAATGGATAGATCATCCAGAGACAAAATCAACAAGGAAACAGTGACTTTGAATAACTTATTAGAACAGATGGACCTAACAGATATAGTCAGAACATTTGATCCTGAAAACAGAATACAATTTCTTTTCAAGTGCATGTGGAACATTCTTCAGAATAGATCACAAGTCGCAATAAATTGAAAAACATTGAAGTCACATCATGCAATTCTTTTGACCAGTGGCATGAAACTAGAAATCAAGCATAAGAAAAACTCTCGAAAGAACACCGGTACTTGGAGTTTTAATAACATGCTACTAGACAATGAATCGGTCAATCAAAACTCAAAGAGGAAATAAAACAATACATGGAGGCAAATGAAAATGAAATCATAACAGTCTACAATCTTTGGGATGCAGCAAAAGCTGATCCAAGAGGGAATTTTTGCAATGTGACCCTACCTCAAGAAACAAAAAAAAAATCTCCAAAATAGTTATCTTACATCTAAAGAGGCTAGGAAAAAAAAAAAAGAACAAACAAAGCCCACAGGAAGTAGAAGAAAGAAGGTAATAAAGATTAGACTGAAATAAATGAAATTGAATCTAATAAAGCAATAGAAAATATCAGTGAAACCCAGAACTCGATCTTTCAAAGGTCAACCAAATTAATACTCTTTTAGCTGAACTCATCAATAAAAAAAGAGAAGAAATTCAAAATCAGAAATGGAGGAATGCCTGGGTGGCTCAGCATTTGAGCATCTGCCTTTGGCTCAGGAGGTGATCCCAGAGTTCAGGATTGAGTCTCATATTGGGCTCCTGCATGGAGCCTGCTTCTCCTCCCTCTGCCTATGTCTGTGCTTCTCTCTGTGTCTGTTATGAATAAATAAATAAAATCTTAAAAAAAAAAGAACAGAATCAGAAATGGAGGAGAAATAATAACTGATACCACAGAAATACAGAGAGAATGTTATGATAAGTTATATGCCAAAAATTGGACAACTGGAAGAAATGGATAAGTGACTGTAGACATATGACCTACCAAAATTTAATCAGGACAAAATACAAAATTTGAACAGACCAATTAGTAGCAATGAAATTGAATCAGTAATCAAAAAACTCCCAAAATGTAGTATTTCTCTAATTTTTAAACTCTGCTTTTAAATACTTCATACTACTTCTGTCTTTTCATTAGTTAAGAAGCAACTCCTTTTCACTTAAAATAGAGGGATTTTTTTTATTCATATATTTATTAATAAATTTTGATTTATATATATAAAACATTGAGGTATAAGTTTTCTTAAAAGAGCCCATAGGTATAAAAAAGCTACCCACATTCTTGTTACTCATTTACAACTTGTCTTTAACACTGTAAGTTCTTCCTAACTTTTAAAATTTTTTTTTTAAGATTTGAGAGAGAGAGAGCACAAGTGGGCAGGAGAGAGAGAGGGAGGGAGAAGCAGGCTGTCTTCTGAACAGGGCCCCTGATGCAGGGTTCAACCCCAGGACCCTGAGATCATGACCTGAGCCAAAGGCAGACACTTCACCAGCTGAGCCACCCGCGCGCCCTTCTTCATAACTTTTTCTGTATACTGAAGGTGATTTTGTACATCATATTATCTTCACTGCAATTTATTTCATTCTTTTCATAAAATACATGCACATGCTTCTGTTTTGGAGTGTTTAAACAATATTTTATCTACAGACACACACACACATGTGAGTGCTGAAACACTTCTCTTGAATGTTAACTGATCTTTCTGATGATGCTTGATAGAAATTGGTTAAAAATTGTATTTGTTGGCTTGAAATGTGTCAGAAGTATATAGCATGTGGAAGTAAACTCAAGTGTAGACTTGTGTTTTTCCCCCTCCTTTGTTAATCTAAGGAAACTCAAAATTCTTGTGAGTAGCAATTACTAGTAGTTTTGTGCTTAGAAGAAGAAATTTGGAAATTATTTAAAAAATGCAACTGTTTAGATTTAATTAAGACAGGCACTGATATTTACATTTTATTGGTATGTTTCACTGCAGTTTATAATAAGCAAATGACAGTAACTAACATTAATTAAATACCTGCCAGGTGCTATTTTTATATATGTCATCTCATTTTTTATTTTTATTTTTTAAAGATTTATTTATTTATTCATGAGAGAGAGAGAGAGAGAGGGAGAGAGAGAGGGAGAGGGAAAGAGAGACAGAGACACAGGCAGAGGGAGAAGCAGGCTCCATGCCGGAAGCCCGACGCTGGACTTGATCCAGGGACTCCAGGATCCCGCCCTGGGCCAAAGGCAGGCGCCAAACTGCTGAGCCGCCCAGGGATCCCTATATGTCATCTCATTTAAATACAACAATTTAGTGTAATTTTATAGATGAGGTTCAGATAGTTGAACTAATTTGCTCCAAATCATGCAGTTAACAGTATTCAGATGCACCATTGACTTCTAAGTTGTGCGTTTTAACTAAGTACTAGTTTATTTGTGCTTCTCATTTCCAGGACAGAAGAGTGAATGCATACCTTGGGGGATCTGGAGGTGTAGTAAGATGCTGCCCGATTGTTCAAAATGTTTATGTGGTGTTAGATTTTATATTAAACATGCCACAACTTTGCCTTCTATTGAATTATCTGTTATGGTTTTTTAAATTTTGAGAATATTGTGTGTTTTTTGTACTCTCAGTTGTTGAATGTAACTATGGCTTCAGGATGGTATACCATGTTTTTCTTGGCATCCTGTCAAGTCACTCGTAGAGTACCTAGGGTTATTCTCTTTGTAAAACAGAATAAGAGCTATCATGCCTTCCAATAGAGTTTTTATTCATAGTTATTACCAGCTTCATCCATACAGAGCTTGTGTATGTTAAGCATTTAAACAGTTCCTAAACATCAGTGTGGTGGCACCTGCTAGGTTCGCTTGCCACACTTCCATAGAATTTGCTGGTAAGGGGATCAGGGAGCCCAAATGGATTTAGATAATTTCATTACTCTAGACATAGAAGGCATTATGACTTTCAGATTCTACAAGGCTCTTCTTTCTCCACCCATGGGGATGATACAGAGGTGGATCCCGGTAGATGCTGTGTACTCAGTGAGGCTGTGTTACAGCTGAGGAACCCTGAATTTAGGAAGCCTGTGTTTTAAAGGAGTCCTAACTTCTTTTGCCATGGTTGGGAAACAAATCTGTTCTCTGACCCAGAAGGAATCTATGTTGCTAGCTTTTGAGACTTGTTTTGCAAACATTACTGACAAGATATTCTGGAAGAAAAATTGTCATAGGACATGCAGATATTAGAGATTTGTCTCTCAAACACATGCCGTCTTGCAACTTCCTTGGCAATTCCAAATATACAGAGAAAACACAATTCTCTTTCCTTTGCAAGGTGGAGAATCAATCGGCCAATCCCTTTTTTGGGGTGGGGGGTAATTTTAGCAATTTCCATTGCCTTTTTTGGGGTGGTATTTTGTTCCTGGAAATTTTTCCAGTCTTGTCTTTTTTTTTTAATCCTTTATCTGGGTTATATGCACTTAGGGAAATTCAGAATTGTTCTATTAAAGAAGCCTTACTGGCATTCAAATTGTTAGCACACTTCATAGTCACTCTTTAGTTTTTTTATGCACTCATTTGATAGCTCTCTCCATCTGTGCCTCCCTCTCTTGCTGTTGTGTACATTTGAACCCTACCATTAAGATCTATAGAGGTATAACCTTCTGCATTCCTCACCGCTACGAAAAGCATACAATTGTGATTGTAAATATGAATATGATGAGGATGGGAAAATTGCATAGGTTATAAAAATGTCAGAAGGCATTATTTTCTAGCAGTCAACTTCTTCTGTTTTGTTGTCATCCTGTCCTTATTTCTTCCCCCATGTAGACAGACTTAATCAGCTTGTCTCTCTTGCTTAGGCTCTTTTTTTTTTTTTTAAAGCAAGAGGTTCTTTTCTACTTTACCAGTTAGATTATGGTGGGCCTGGACAATAGATGTGCTTTAGTAAAGCATTCATCTTTCAATCCCATGAGAGTAATTAACTTATTGATAGTTGTGGTAACTCTGCCTCACAAAGCCTACCTTAGGGCTTTTACTCAAGGTGTTTCCATAGAGCTAGACTAGCATTGTCTCATTCCTTTTCTTTTCAGACTTGGGAATATTTATACACTATCTTAGTTGGGGCAGCTATAGCAGAATACCATTGACTGGGTATCTTATAAACAAGAGAAATTTGTTTTTCACTCTTCTAGAGTCTGAAAGTTCTACTAGGTGCCAGTATGGTTGGGTTCTTATGAGAGCCCTCTACTGGGTTGCAGATGGCTGACTTATTGTATCCTTACAAGGTGGAAAAGAGGGCAGTAGAACTCTCTGGAGTCTCTTTTAAAAGGCATTAATCTAATTCATGAGGACTCCACCCACCTTACCTAATTACCTACCAGAGGTCCTACTTCCTGATGGCATCGCTGTCACATTGGGAGTTAGGATCTCAACATACGAATTTTAGGAGATACAACTTTTCAGTCCATTGCATCCATCTTAGAGAACTAGATCACTCAAACGTTGTTTTAAGCTAGTTGTTATCCTTTTGTCCAAATGGATTTTCATTTAAGTATGATTCACTTGTAAAACATTTAGAGGGATCAGCCAGTTAGGACCTTTTTAAGTATGTCTAACTTAATACTTCCAGCCTTAAGGCATACCTCCTGCTGTGGTGCTAACTGTCCCCAGGTTATTAGAGGCACATCTAGTTTGTGCTTCTCTTTATTTTGCTTCAGATACTGCACTTTTTTACAAATTGGACATTTATGGCAAACCTGCATCCAGGCACTATTTTTCTTAACCACATTTGCTCACTTGTCTCTGTTAACATTTCACTAATTCTTGCAATATTTCAAACTTTTTCATTATATTTGTTATGGTGATCAGTGATTATAATTCACTGAAAGTTCAATTGATGTTTAGCTTTTATAACAAAATTTTTTAAAATTAAGATATGTATAAGATATGTATGCAGTTTACTTTTATACATCATGTATTGCATGCTTAATAGACTATGGTATAGTGTAAACTTAACTTTTATATATACCAGAAAAAAACAAAAAATTGTCTTGACTTGTGTTATGGTGATATTAGCTTTATAGTGGTGGTCTGGAACTGAACCTGCAATATCTCTTAAGGTATGCCTCGTATATTTTAAAATTATCTTGAAGGAGAAAAGATGGTTTAACTTTTGGTATTTTTTAATTTCTATGTAATATTTCGTTTTTATTTACATTTTTTTGAATTTATTTAGAAAAATTTGATATTTTCTGTAAGCTTACTCATTAAAAGCAATTAGTGATTTTAAAAATGCATTTTATAAATGACAATGTGGTATCTTTCTTGGGAAATATTCGATCAGTTGATTAATGTTTGCATATTTACATATACATATTTTATATATAAACATATACTCTGTTAGGAAATAATAGGAATTTTATTAAGTTCAGTTTTTTTTGGTAAGGTTTATTTGTATGTGTGATTCTTAACACTTTGCTTTGTTTTAAAAAGGACCAAAGCTTTCTTGTGAAGTAGCCAGTGTAGTATAAAAAAGCTGCTGAACTGGAATAATTTGGTTTTATTTTGCAATGATTATTCAAACAGTTTTCAACTGCAATGGAATCTTTTCATGGCAACTAATTAAAATATTAGGTTAAATATCTAATGTCTGTACATACTTTTATTAAGTAAGAGAATATTTTATTTCAGAAATTCCTTTGTGATAATACTTCTTTTACAAATATGTAATTCTTATTTTTGGTGGAAATGATAAGTGTTTTAGACTTCTTAAAGATATTTTTACACCCCAGGTTAAAATAAACTTTAAACTTAGGGAAGGGTTATAAAAGTCAGAAATTTGTGATTTAGGGGCACCTCGGTGGCTCAGTGGTTGAGCGTCTGCTTTAGGCTCAGGTCATGGTCCCAGGGTCCTGGAATCCAGTCCCCATCAGGCTCCCCACAGGGAGCCTGCTTCTCCTTCTTGCCTATGTCTCTGCCTCTCCCTTTGTGTCTCTCATAAATAAATAAATAAAATCTTAAAAAAAAAAAGGAAATTTGTGATTTAGATGCTAAAATATGTATTAATTTTAAGTGGGTATGGTAGCAACTGAGTAAGATTACCAATTTCAGATTTTGAGACTCATCTTAGTGTTTTTTTTTTTCCTGTTGAAATTTAAAAGGAAAATTTCGTTTGGTTACTTATTTGAACCTCTGTTGCACAGAGTTTTCATTTTCATTTTTCTAAATAAAGATTTTCTATTAAATCAACAGATTTTTAAATTTATTTTTTAAAAAGATTTTATTTATTTTACACAGAGAGTGCACAAACCAGGGGGGTGGCAGGGAGAGGGAGGAGCAGGCTCCCTGGTGAGCAGAAAGCTCGATATGGGGCTGTATTCCAGGACCCCAGGATCATGACTGGAGCCCAAGGCAGACACTCAACTAACTGGGCTACTCGGGTGCCCAACAAATCAGTTTTCAAATGGTTTATGCAGAAGTCTTGCTTTCTTAACTGTGAGAGACTAAATTACAAGTTCATTAGTTGATAGATCAGCTTCCTCTTGCTAGGCAGTTAGGAATCTGCTGCTTTTTCTATCAGATGTGAAAATAGACTTGAATATGTTGTTTCTCTTGAAGAATGAAACTTTATCCAGTTTTTATAAATTATTTTTTATTATTGTTCCAACACTTTATTGTTACTTGCCCACCTAACTGGGTTGAGGAATACATTCATGCATTTGGCTACTTTGATTGTACACAACTTTGTATTAAGTTTCTAAAAGTTCATATTAGTATTTTAGATGACAATTAAATAATGAAAGATTAAAAGAACAAAAGTTTTAAGATGCTGTAAAAAACTTGAAAGATACATCTAGGTTGTTATATGTGATCATAAAATTAACATCAGATTTGGAACACATTTGGGAATGGAGATGCTCATAATAATTATCTTATGGTAATAGGAGTAATCTAGGACTGCTCAAGCATGTCTAATACAAGTACCCCGAATGATGTTATTTCTTAAGGATGATAGAAGTAGTATATTTTGGTATAGAAATTTTTAAAATGTGTATTTTCCTTTTTACACAGTGCATCCTAGAGTTAATAATCAAAATAATTTGATGTTAATCATGTCAGGATAGCTTAATTCTACTTAGATTTTTTTTGAGGTAGAAAACATGTTTCAAACTTTTTTTTTTTTTTCCATTTGGTCGTGCTCTGTAATTTGTTTTTAGTCTTTATTTGATGAATTATTGTCATCCTTTATATTTTCCAATGTGGCTTGATTGATTGATCGATTGGTTTGAACATGTCTGTAATAGCTACTTTGAAGTCTTTGTTAAGTCCAATATCTGGACCCACTCAGGCAGTTTTTCACTCTCCCTTTTTTTTCCTGTGCTAGGTTTGCAGTTTCATGTTTCTCTGTAATTTTTTTTTTTTTCTGTTGAAAACTGGATATCTTAAAGATATTTTAGCAATGCTGGATTCAGACTACTACTTTTTCCCCAGTTTACTCTTTTTTTTTTTGCTTATTTGTTTAGTGGCTTGCTGGATTAATTCTGTGGCGTCTTATTTTCCCTGCAGTGTTCCTCCTCTGATTTTAAAACTCATTTTTTTTTTCCTGTTTCTTTTTTTAAAGCCTGGCTTCTTAGAAATTGGCAATGATTGGTTAGAGGTTGTGATTAAGAGCCCAGACCAATAAGTCTTCCACGCTTGCCAATGGATCAGTATGTGGTTTGAGGAATAGTTTCAAATTTCAGGGAGTTTCTATGTTTTGCCCACATTTACCCAGAAATTAGCAGCTGGCAAGTACGTTTTCTAGCTGTTCCTGAGTTACAGTATAGTGTATATCTGCAGCTGTCCATACCACTAAGGGTGAAGGCCCTTTTTGGCTGTATCTTTCCCTGAATCCTTGTTAAATTTATGACTAGTATATTGCTTTTCTTGCTACTACTAGTATCTATTTTTTTCTCTAATTGTTTGCTAATATAATCTCTATTGTTTTACTAATATCTCAGGCAGTGCTGTGGAATTGCCAGTTCTCATGGTTCCTGACAGCCTCTGTTGTGTTGTCTTGGAACTGGGGATGGGGTAGAAGATGGCCTGTTTCTCCCTGAGGAATACCTTCACTCTGTGAGGAGGAGTTCCACTAGTGTGGAGTTCCACCTTATGCCTTACAGACAGGGGATGGTAAGGAAAGAGAGCCTCCTGCTCTTCTTTTTCAGACTTATCTGCCCAGAATAAAACATCTGCAACATGTAACTGGGATGGGGAGGGAAATCGAGAATCTAAGCTGGCGAGAATAGCATTCCCTAAAGGTACAACCATCTGAAAGCATGAGTTCAGGGAATTTCAATGTGAGGCCTTTTGCCTGTGCAGGGTTTTGTTGGACTTAGTGTGAGGTGAGGATGGACAGGCAAAACGGAAGCCAAAACTTGAAGGGTGTGAAATGCTATACAGAGTGTTTGAAATTTACATTGTAGGAGTTGTGAAGACATTGAAGGATCATACACAGATATATTAAATACTACATACTGGGTTTAGAAAGATAACTCAGTAGTATAGAAGAGATTTTGGGTTGCATGTGTTTTTTAAATATAACACTCTTAGAGTAAAGACCAATCAAGGCTATGAAAGTATTAGTTTGGGAGAGAAAATTAAAGTCTATGATATTATGATAAAAGGAAAGGGGGGAGGGGAAGATAGAGCCAAATGTTTTAGGAGGTGTAATGGTTGCTAGAATATAGGAATGGAGGTGAATAGGGACTGTTAATGGGTTTTATCCTTCTGGCTTAGGCAACTAATTATTTACTGACATTAGGAATATGAATGTGGGAATTATACTAGGGTAGACATGAATTCAGCTTTCGACACATGGCGTATGAAGTCCTTGGCAATTTCATTTAAGGTTCAAGAGAGAAGTATAGACTTGGAATCCATAATTTGTGTTATAAACGTGTAAGCTGATAAAACCATGAATGTAGATGAGATCACCCAGGGAATTCATATAGAATGAGGAGACCAGTTAGCCAGGAAAAAAAAAAAATTCAGGGGAAAAAAAACAGTTGAAGAATGCTGTGAAAAATTAGGGTGGAATGAGGAAACTAGGAGAGGGTGGTGTGTAGAAACTAGAAAAAATGTTTTAAGGACGGAGTGATTAACGTTGCCAAATACTTTGTTCAAGTAAGGTAAAGCCAGAAAAGTATCTATCAGATTTGCCCAGTCATTTTTAGTTTGTCAAGAATAGTTAAGTACAGAGGATTGAGTGCTGTGGGTTAAGGAGTGAATTCAAGGTAGAAACAATTGGACAGATTACTTTTTAAAGAGCAGGAGGTGAAGAAGAACACAGTTAAAAAAGCAAATGTGAGTTCAAATGATAAATGTTTTGTTTTGTATGGGACAGCCTAGAACTTGTCTATAGGAAGAACATCAAGAAGCCGGCACTTTGTCATGAAGGTATAGGTTAGTAGAAGGCTAAAGGATATATCTAATCCTAGAATGATTTGATTTCTGTGTCCTTGGTGGGACACATATCTTGGATCAGGAGGTCTGGAGTAATTAGTGTGGATATAAATAATTTAGGGGTGAGAAGTTGAAGGGTTTATGTAACATGGCCTCACTTTTCTCCATGAAGTAGGAGGCAAGTCATCTGTGTAGCAAATATTATACATCACTCAAGGCCAAACATATCTATTGTGTAGAGCCAGTGCTGACATGGAGAGGTAGCTGTGTCAGTAGATATTTGATTGGTACCAACATCAGTGAATGTAATGTTTCTCAGTGTGATGTTTCAACCAGGAGTTTGTTAGAATGAAAGTTCTTGGGCCATACTGACTTTAAAACTCTTAATTTTAAAAAATGAGTCCTCCTAATAATTCTGAAATATGGTAACATTTGGGAACCTCTGCTGTTTGGGGGAATTACACTTTGAAAAACACTACTCTTATTAATACCAAATTGTCCTTTCTTAGTCCTTTTTTCTATTGTAGTGGCTGTTTATCACCTTGTGCTGGAACAATTATTTAACAGAAATTTCATGATCAACTGACTATATTCAGATTTTATTACTTACGTACTGGTTTATTAATAGATATGGCACGAACTGAAGGTAATGAAAATGTTTGTGGACTTTATTCTTTACACTGCCCTTTCTATATCTATCCTGATCTTGAGTTTATTTTAAAAAATCTTTTTTTTTCTGGGTATACCTGTATTAGCTTGCCAGAAATGCACTTTTTTCCATTTAATGTGTTATTACAACACTGTTTTATTACCATTTCTTTTATAGTAAAAACAGAAGAATCTGCCATTCAATCTTAAATGATACCCCATGGTTTTTTATTGTATTTTTTATTTACATAGAGTGCAAGCACACACATGAGCTGTGTGTGTGTGGGAGGGGTAGAAGGGTGGAGGGAGAGGGAGAGTCATTTATTTATTTTTTTGTTCTTCTAACACTTTAGTGAATGATATGTTCAAATAAGCAATTACATGAAACAATAAAACCAAATTTTTGATCTAAAGTTCAGATGGATGGTTGAGTCAACATGATGATGGGTAAAGGCCTATTTCATATTCTAAGTGAAGTCTTTGAAAGAATAGAAGGGGAGAACCCAAATTAACAAAAATAAGAAAATTTATACCAAGTCATAAAATGTAGCAGTTCTGTCTCCAACAAGAATGACATGTTTACCATCAGGTTAAGTATTTATGAAGGTAGTTTGTGTTTAAGAATATAGCATTTTGGGTAATTAAAAAGTTTCTCCTCTTTGGATGAAACTTACATAAGGCTTTTGAGATGACCAACAATCACACTGCAGGTATTAGTTCTGAATACCTACTGCTGGCTTTTCGTGATCCTTCCTCCAGTAGGAAACCATAACTGAGTCCAAAGTCCAATTACACTATGTCTAAAGGTAGAATAGAGTCAATTCAAAATTGACCTCCATTTGTATTATTTGGATGACTGCAGAAACATCTAGGGATCAAAGTGAATGTCTGGCATGACGTAACTACAGAGGTGAAGGATGTTATATGTTTTGAATTTGGCATAGTTTTCTTAAAGGTTCTTGAAAATTCACGGCAGAAGGTCTGGCAGTATCTTTTGTAAACTTTAGTGTTGCCATATTTCTGAAGGAGCTCTTGGGCCTGTTGCTGCATGTCCTAGGTCATGCTGCCAGGACACTGGGACCTGATGTGAAGCAGGATTAGACAGCACTCCGGCATATTTAGGAGAGAGACTCTTAAGCAGACTCCACACTCAGTGCTGAGCCTGAGGCAGGGCTGGATCTCATGACCCTGAGATTGTGACTGGAGCCAAAACCAAGAGTCAGATGTTTAACCGACCGAGCCACCCAGGCATCCTACCTCCATTATTTTTGAATAGCCCTTACTAAAGGTATATCTTGTTTCACCCTACTACCCGGAAACATGCTAAAAGGAAGACTTCTCAGAGTAGTGTTTTAAGTTCTTGAATAAAATAAGTAAAGTTGTAGAGCAGTTTTGTTCATGGCCTTTAAAATAGAATTGACACTTAGATAACCTAGTCTCTCAATTGAACTGCCTTACCAAAGATGTTATAAGTTGATAGTATTTGTGGCATAATTATATATAAATGCTCTATTTACACCACTGTTTAAAAAATGTTCTAAATTCATTAGGTGTTCGTGTTTATTATGATTAGTTAACTTTGTTATTTTCAAATTAACCTAGTGTCTAAGTTTTTGCCTCAGAAACAAAACTTTTTTTTCCCAGGTCATTATTCTGAGGTTGCTAGTATTTTGACCATTACTCAAAGTGTGGTTCATAGATGTTAATTTCACATGGGGTCATTAGTGGGTAATTAAAAATTAAATTTTAAATTAACGTTAAATTTACTATGAGATAGAAAATAAGCCTGCTGGCACATTGGGATTTGTAAATAGTGTGCTGGATCACTAAGCTCATGTTATTACATTCTTTGTTAGATCATATTAAAATTCTATGTATAATTCCAAACTTTGTAGCCTTAGATGACTTGGACAATATGTGCAAGTTTGAATTGGAAGTTTCAAAACTGATAATGAAATTGGAAAAGAATAATAAAAAAATTTAGACACACTTTTACTGCTTAAAAAACGGAAAAAGTACAGATATGAGTATTTGCCTCTTGGTAGGTCACTTAACCATCGTCATCATCTTACACACAAGTAGACAGCCTTAGACCATCGTCATCATCTTACACACAAGTAGACAGCCTTAGACAATGTAAGTAATATAGTCAGTGTCCCAGCATGAGTTCATGATTGAGATAATTCATGATTAAATTCTTCTGACCCTTGGAAAAGTTGGGGGGAAAACCTACTTCTATGTAGGAGCAAATAAGTATAAGATCTCACTGTCTCAAGAAAGGATAGAATAGAAAAGAACTAATAAACTTGTTTTCTTTAAGGTAAACTTGCTTGTTTGGTGGGATAAATTTCACTTCTTTTTTTTTTTTTTTTTTTTAAATTTCACTTCTTAATGTATCTCTAATTCCTATAACTATTTAGGTTTTGAATTAGACTCAACTTCATTAATGCTCTGTTAAAAGTCTCTGATTTAGGTGTAGGCAGCCACATATTATATTGTAATAAAATGGATGAATGACCTTTATGGACATTTCAGTTTTAAAATTAGTCATCTTAGAGTTTCTTTCCATTTTCTCCCAAAATAATTATGTTTATTCAAATTATTATGTTTTTCTAAAGCTTAGATTTTTGTTGTATAATTACTAGTTTAGTACAGTTAACTCTTGAACAATGCCAGGATTAGGGGCACTGACCCCTTTATGCAGTTGAAAAGTCTGTGTATAACTTTTGACCTCCCCCATACTTAACTATTGGTAGCCTGTTGTTGACCAGAAATCTTATTGATAACATAATAGTTGGTCACTACATATTTTGTATGTCATAAATAGTATAGTAGTATTCTTGCAATATAGTAAGCCCAAGAAAAGTATACTATACTGTATTTAAAAAAAAAGTCCATGTATAAGTGGATCTGTGCAGTTCAAAGGTCACTTGTGTATGTATATATTCACTGACTATATTACTTACATTTTATGTATGTGTACTAGATGGTATAGAAAATAAAGTCTTTCATTATTTTTGTTAATTTTTCTTTTCCCTAATAGTGTAGTTTTGCTTTATTTTTCACGTCTTTGTTTTCTTTAGGTTTTAATATTTTGTTTCTTCAACTGTTGTGATACTTACATGAGAAACATTCCCACTCTCGCTCTTATGTGGACCTCTACTCCTTGACTATATGTAACTGATTTCTGTATGTCTTTTGGCAATAAGTCAGGGGTATAAAAAGTTACAAACCCTTACCTCTTCCAAAATACTTGTAGGTTATTCTGTTGATTTCTCCTCTGTGAAGATACATCTTAGGAGATAAATCTTAAATTATTGATCCATTCAAATAAGGGAATTGTGAAATTCCCATTTTTAATGAAATGTTTAATCATGCTAATAACCAATTAAAAAGAGTAGTAAGTTTTGCTTTCCCTGATGAATCCCTGAGTGGTTGCATGTGTATTCTGAGATAACTGGAATTTTTTTTTTTTTTTTAAAGAATTTACTTTATGATGGCAATGATAGAGACCACACAGGACCTTGGACTTTGTATACCAAACTTAGCTTGAAAAATAGCTTTACTATTCACTACCATTCACTACCATTTGAAAAGTGAGACTTTTCAAAAGTTACTTTTCTTCTTTGAAATTCTTTGAAATTCCTCAGCTGCAAAATTAAGTAGATAGACCAGAAATGTATAGCCTTCTCTTAATACCATTTCATAATGGTATGAACCATTATTTTGGTAGGTCTGGTAAGGAGATAATTACATTCTTATTCACTTTAAACATTTAATAGTTAAATAATATTTAAAACTAATTTTTGTGGACGCCTGGGTGGCTCAGCAGTTGAGTGGCTGCCTTTGGCTCAGGGCGTGGTCCTGGGATCTGGGATTGAGTCCCACATCTGGCTCCTTGCGGGGGGCCTGCTTCTCCCTCTGCCTGTGTCTCTTCCTGTCTTTCTGTCTCTCATGAATAAATAAATTTTAAAAATCTTTAAAAAAAAATCAAATTTTTGTTTCACCAGGCATTTCTTTGGTATATGCCTTCAATCTTTGTTGTTTCCCACTCAAATATTCATCATTGTTTTTATTTTATTACCTCTCAGTTAATTGATGTATCTGTTAAAAATTGAGATAGTATTTGGCCTCAGCCATTTCTTATACTTTTATTTAAAAATTTTTTTTAATTATTTATGTGAGCCTCACCTTTACTAAAATGTTCCAATCACTTCAACCATGAAGCGTAAGAATGGATTTTCTAATACTATTTTTGTCTTGGCAGAGTTTTAAAATATTTTTTGAGGTATTAGTTTAAGATATACAACATAATGATGCAACCATTCTATACATTACTCAGTGCTCATGATAGTAAGTGTAATCGTTATCTGTCAGCAATAGCAGTTTTAAAATCTTCCTGACTGTATTCCCTCTGCTCTACATTTTATCTCTGTGACTTACTTATTTTGTAACTGGAAGTTTGTACCTCTTAATCTCCTTTATCGGTTTCAGCCATTCCCCCTACCACTCCCCTCTGGCAACTGCCTAATTGCTTTCCATATTTAATATTCTGTTTTTTGTTTACCTCTCTATTCATTTGTTTTCTTCCTTAAATTCCACATATGAATGAAATCATATAGTACTTGTCTTTGTGTTTGACTTATTTTACTTAGCATTATACCCTCTAGTTCCATACACATTGTTGCAGATGGCAAAATCTCATTCTTTTTTTTTTTTATGGCTGAGTATTATTCATATATTTATAAATACACACACCACATCTTCTTTATCCATTCATCTACCAATGGACATTTTGGTTGTAAATACCCAGTAGTAGAATTACTAGATCAAGTGGTATTTCTATTTTTAATTTTTGGAGAAAGAAGCTTCCATACTGTTTTCCATAATGGCTACACCAGTTTGCATTCTCACCAACAGTGCACAGAGGATTTCTTTTTCTCCAAATTCTTGCCTGTATTTGTTCTTTCTGATTCTAGCTTTTCTGACAGATGTTAGGTGATGTCTCATTGTGGTTTTGATTTGCTTTTCCCAGATGATTAGTGATGTTGAACAACTTTCCATCTGTTGCCCATCTGTATGTCTTCTTTAGAAAAATCTGTATTCAGGTCTTCTGGCCACTTTTAATCAGAATATTTGTTCATTTGATGTTAGTTGTATAAGTTTTTTATATATTTTAGATATTAACTCTATCAGAATATCATTTGCAAATATTTTCTCCCATGCAGTACATTCCCTTTTTGGTTTGATGGTTTCCTTTGCTGTGCCAGAGCTTTTGGTTTTGGTAGTTTCAGTAGTTTATTTTTGCTTTTGTTTTCCTTGCCTTAGGAGACCTATCTAGAAAAATATTTCTGTGGCTTATTTCATGGAGATTACTATTTGTATATTCTTCTAGGAGTTTTATGGTTTCAGGCCTCACATTTAGGTCTTCAGTCCATTTTATGTTTATTTTTGTGTGGACATTTTGATGATACTCTTTTTTCCAGTCCATGACAATAGTATATCTTCCCATTTGTTTATGTCATCTTCAATTTCTTTCGTCAGTGTTTTGTAGTTTCCAGAGTATGGATCTTTCATCTTCCTGGTTAAGTTTATTTCTAGGTATTTATTCTTTTACATGAAAGTGTAACTAGGATTCTTTTCTCAATTTCTCTTTCTACTTCATTATTAGTTTATAGATATATAGCATATTTCTATATATTAATTTTATATCCTGCCACCTTACTGACTGAATTCATTTAACAGTTCTAGTAGGTTTTTTTGAAAGTCTTTAGGTTTTTTTATATGTACGATCCTGTCATCTACAGTGACAGTTTTTCTTCTTTTCCAATTTAGATGTCTTTTATTTCTTTTTCTTGTCTGATCACTGCATCTAGTACCACCAGTACAATGTTGAATAAAAGTGGTGAGAGTGGATGTACTTGTGTTTGTTCCTGATCTTATGGGAATCTCTCAGTTTTCCACCATTGAATATGATATTAGCTATGAGTTTTCATATATAGATAGATTTTATTATGTTGAAATGTAGTTCCTGCTAAACTTACTTTGTTGAGAGTTTTTATCATGAATGGATACGGTATTTTGTTAAATGCTTTTTTGCTATCTGTTGAGATGATGATGATGATCATATATTTTTCATCCTTTTTCTGTTAAGGTGATGTATCACACTGATCTGTGGTTATTGAACCACCTTTGCATCTCTGGAATGAACAGCACTTGATCATGATGAATGATTTTTTTAATGTATTGTTGGATTTGGTTTGCTGATATTTTTGACTTTTTGTCTTTATCAGAGATACTGGTTTGTAGTGTCTTTGTGAGGTTTTGGTGTCAAGGTAATGCTGGCCTTGTAAAATGAATTTAGATGCTTTCTTCTATATTTTGGAATAGTTTGAGAAGAATAGATATTAACTTAAAAAATAATTGATAGAATTTACCTGTGAAGCCATATGATCTTGGACTTTGGTTTGTTGGGAGTTGATTACTGATTCAATTTCATTGCCAGTAATCGGTCTGTTCAAAATTTCTTTTTTTAAAAAAATATTTTATTCATTCATGAGAGATAGAGGCAGAGGGAGAGGCAGGCTCCCTGTGGGGAACCCGATATGGGACTCAATCCTGGGGCCCTGGGATCATGTCCTGAACCAAAGGCAGACACTCAACCACTTAGCCACCCAGGCATCTCTCTATTTCTTTTTGATGCAGTTTAGGAAGATCTTAATGTTTGTTGGAATATAATTTTTCATAGTATTCTTTTTATAATCCTTTGTAATTCTGTACTGTCAGTTATTTGTTTGCTTTCATTTCTGATTTTTAGTCCTCTCCCATTTTTTTTGTAATGAATCTGGCTTTAGGTGTATCAATTTTGTTTATTTTGTCTTTATTTCATATATATTTCTGCCTTAATCTTTTTCATTTCCTTCCTTGTTTTGCATTGTTTTCCTCTTTCTTTTTCAAAGATTTTATTTGTTTATTTGAGAGAGAGAAAGCCTACAGGAGCACAAAGGGAGAGGGGGAAGCAGACTCTTTTCTGAACTGGGAGTCTGACTTGGAGCTTGATCCCAGGACACTGGGATCATGACCTGAAATGAAGGCAGATGCTTAACCAATGTAGCCACCCGAGCACCCTTATTCTCCTTTTTCTAGCTCTTTTAGGTGAATGGTTAGGTTGTTTGAGAATTTTCCTGTTTCTTGAAGTAGGCCTGTGTTCCTATAAAGTTTGATTTTAGAAATGCTTTAACTCCTTTCAAAGATTTTAGATCATTGCATTTTCATATTAATTTCTGTCCGTGTGTTTTTAATTAGCTCTTTGATTCATGGTTGACCCATTCTCTGTTTAATAGCATGTTATTAATCCTGTATTTATATTCTTTTTGTATTTTTTAACTGATTTCTAATTTCCTACTGTTAGAAAAGATGCGTGATATGATTTCAGTCATCTTGAATTAATTGAGACTGGTTTTGTGGTCTAATGTGTGATCTGTTCTGGAGAGTGTTTCATGTGCACATGAGAAGAATGTCTATTCTGCTTTTGGATGGAGTGTTCTGTATATATATTTTAGGTTCATCTTGTCTAATGTGTCATTCAGAGTCACTGTTTACTTATTGATTTTTTTTTTTTTTTGTTTGGATGATGTAGCTATTGATGTAGGTGCGGTGTTAAAGTTTCCTCTTATTGTATTACAGTCAGTTTGTCCTTTTAAGTCTGTTAATTGTTTTATGTATTTAGGTGCTCCCATGTTGGGTGCATAAATATTTACAATTGTTAGATTGTCTTGTTGATGTTTCCCTTTGTTATATATAGTGTCCTTATTTGTCTTGTGCTACATTTATGTTGTAAAGTTTATTTTGTCTGATATAACCATTGCTATCATAGCTTTCTCTTTCTTTTGTATAATAAATGTTTTCCCATCCCCTCACTTTAAATCTGCCTATGTTGTTAGGTCTGAAGTGAGTCTCTTATAGGCAGTATATAGAGGAGCCTTGGTTTTTTATCCATTCAGTCACTGTATGTGTTTTGATTTTGGAACATTTAGCCTATTTATATTTGAAGTACTTGGTGATAGGTATGTATTTATTGTCATTTTGTTACTTATTTTCAATTGTTTGTGAAGATCTCGGTTCCTTCTCTTGATCTCTCTTGTGGCTTCATGGCTTTCTTTATTGTTATACTTGGATTTCCTTTTGTGTGTGTATCTATTATAGATTTTTGATTTGTGTTTACTATTAGGTTCATTTATAACATCTTATGTGTATAGCAGTCTATATTTAAAAGATGATGGTTGCTTAATTTTGAACTCATTCTAACAACACAATATTTTAACCCTCCTTTGTTTTATGTATATGATATCATATCTTACATCTTTCTATTTTATGAATCCTTTTAGTTTCATGGATAAAATTGATTTTACTGCTTTTGTGTTTTCACTTCCAGTTTGGTTTATAAGTTACTCTAGTACTTTTATTATGTTTGCATTTACCTGTGAAACTATTCTTTCATAATTTTCTTCTAGTGATGGCCTTTTCCACTAAAACAGTTCCTTTATATATGTCGTGTAAGACTGGTTTAATGGTGATGAACTCCTTTAACTTTTGTTTGCCTGGGAAACTCGTGTCTCTCCTTTTATTCTGAATAATAACCTTGCTTGGTAGAGTATGCTTAGTTGCGTTTTTTTTTCTTTTCAGCACTTTGAGAATATATTATGCTACCCTTTTCCAGCCTGCAGTTTCTGCTGAAAAATCAGCTACTACCTTTAAAGCCTTTCCCTTGTATGTAATTTTTTTTTCTGCTTTTAAAAATTCTGTCTTTATCACAGTTTTTGCCATTTTAATTATTATGTGTCCTCATTGTGGTCATCTTTGGGTTAATTTTTTTGGGAGCTCTCTGTGCCTCTTGAATCTGGATGTCTGTTTCTTTCACCAGATGAGGGAAGTTTGCAACATTATTTATTCAAATGAGTTTTTCTGCCCCCTTCTCTCTCTCTCTTCTCCTTCTGGGATCCCTATAAAGGGAATGTTATTATGCATGATGATGTGACTAAGTTCTCTTGATCCATTATTATCTTTTGTTTTTGCTGTTCAACTTTTTTGATTTTTGTTACCCCGTCTTCCAGATCACATATCCATTCTTCTGCAACCTCTAATCTATTGATTCCCTCTAGTGTACTTTTATTTTAGTTAGTGAGTTCTTCATTTCTGACTTCCTTTTTATATTTTCTGTTTAGTGAAGATCTCACTGAGATCCTCTACTGTTTTTTCAAGTCTAGTGAGTATCTTTAGGACTATTACTTTGAATATTTTGTCAGGCATATTGCTTATCTTCGTTTTAGCTCCTTTGCTGTAGTTTTGTGCTTTTCTTTCATTTGGGATGTATTCCTTTGTCTCCTCATTTTGTCTCTCTGTGTTTGTTTCTGTGTATTAGGAGGGTTAGCTATATCTCCTAATCTTGAAAGTAGTGGCTTTATGATTAAGCGATCATGTAGTGTTCTGTGAACACTATTAAGTCAGTCACTGTATATGTTTTGATTTTGGAACATTTAGCCTACTTATATTTGAAGTACTTGGTGATAGGTATGTACTTATTGGTGATAGGTATGTACTTATTGTCATTTTGTTGCTCATTTTCAATGAAAATGATCATCAGAACCAGGAGCTTCAGGGTGTCTCCTGTGTGGGCTCTGTGAACCCTATTATTGTGGCTGAGCCACGTTTACCTTCACTCTAGTAGGATACATCGGCCAGTTTGCCATATATGCACAGGACAGGTATGGTCCCTACACTGTTGAGGGGCCTTAGACTAGACCACTGTGGGCTTGTAGTTGGGTGGTATCTGCTAAAGATCCCTGTCCTTCCATCTCATGTTCTGAGATTAATGAATAAATCTCCTTGGCATACTTTTCTCTGTCAAGGCAGGCAGTTGCATTTTATAGTTGTAATAACTTTCTATGGCAATGCATTTGAAATAATAGGATATTTGGGAAATACTAATTCAAGAACTAATACTAATTCAAGAACAATTGAAAAGAAAATACATACCTCCTTTGGATGCATGAAACTACCATATCTATATTTACATGCTCTTTTTCGGAAGATTGAACCAATTCTTAAGCTCTTTTCTACAGAGATTCTGATTTAATTAGTGTGAGACAGGCCTAAATATTTTTGTGTTTTAACATTTCCTAGGTAATTATGATGTAAAGCTAATAAAGCTTTATTTCTGGGTTTCTCATTGGATTTCTGACTCTGGCCTGAGGTTTTAACTCTTGAATTCTATCTTGATGTCCTATAAAAGGCAATCTCTAGGCTACCAAGTATAGTGAAATGTTTCCTGGGTGGTCATTAGCTTCCATGTTTTCTTTCTCCCCTGGATTTTGATTTTGTTTTCTTGCATCTATGAAATAACTTAATTTTCTTGACACTTCTGTCATGCATTAAATTTTAGTTTTTGTTTTACTACTTCTAGATGTTTTCAATGGAAGGAATTTCTCTGAACACTAGTCTGAGGGAACCTCTGTGTAGAGAAATATAGCAAAGTATTTATAATTCATTCAGAAGATATGACATAACCAAGTGGGAAAAATACACTTGGGAGGAACATTTAGTCACAGTGAACAGTGAGTGAGTGAAGGGAGAATGGTCTTATATGAATGAGTTTGGAGTGATAGGCAGAGATCAGAACAGGTAGTGCCTAATCTAAAAGGAGATATAATTTTTATTCTGGGTGCCAAAGGTGAAGAGTATTAAGCAAGGAGGTAACATGATTTCTTAGACATTTTAAAATGATTACTCTCATGATAATATAGAGAAAGATTTTGAGGAAAAAAAAAGTGACATGTTTGGGAAACCTTTTAGGAAGCAGCTGCACTAGCCTAGGTTAAGAGCTGTTGTTGGTGGCTTGACTAGGCAGTTAAGATGGAAATGGAAAGAAGAGCTGGAAGGATTGAATCCTCTGCACCAGTGATGGGATATGAGATGTAGAGAATAATTTGAAATGTTTACTAGATTTCTGATTTGAATAACTGTAAGCATTTAACTAAAGTAGGAAAGAAATCGTTGGCTTTGAAAAGTCAAAAGTTCAGTTTAGATATAATTATTATTCTATGTTTTAACATACTGTAGCTCTCAAGGCAGGCAGTTATATAGTAGTAGTTAAAATACAGTCTAGGGATCCCTGGGTGGCGCAGCGGTTTGGCGCCTGCCTTTGGCCCAGGGCGCGATCCTGGAGACCCGGGATCGAATCCCACATCGGGCTTCCGGTGCATGGAGCCTGCTTCTCCCTCTGCCTATGACTCTGCCTCTGTCTCTTTCTCTCTCTGTGACTATCATAAAAAAAAAAAAAAAAAATTAAAATACAGTCTAATAGTATGTAGTCTAATAGTAATAGCTAATGCTTATTGATTCTCTACTATTTGAATAAAAAGCACTGTTGTGATTTTACAAACATTAACTCTTAAGTTTCACAACATTATATTGATACTATAGTTAATCTTCAGAAACTGAGAATATAAGATTAATTATTTTCCTTAGGTCATCCAGGCAATAAGTAGTGTCATCAGGATTCAAACTCAGAATTTCTGGCTCCAGAGCCCATGCAGTAAACCACTAAACTGTAATGCTTATGAGTTTGGAGTTTGAGGAAAGGTCAAGTTTGGAGATATGAACATTTTGGGGTTCATTAGCCTTTAGATAATATCAATATAGACTCTTCATTATGCATTAACATGCTTTTAAATAATATTTACCACTTACTGAAGTGGTATAAAATACATTTTACCCTGCCAGTAGCATGGTCAGAGCATTAGTATATAGTAATATTTAAGTCACTAATATATTATCATCTGCTTTATGAGTTTCATTGTTGCTTTAAAAATTTGTTTAAAATAAAAACTGTTTGAGTTAGGATTTGCTACGTGTCATTCCTAAAGATTAGTTCAGTTAGTTTAATACAGTTATAATTCAAATGGTCAGATTTTTATTTCCTTCTCTCTCTGCTATCCTTACATTCATGACTTCTTGTAGTTTTTTTTTAGTTTTCACCATCATATTGAAATTACTCTGGCACTTTTTGCTGGTTTTCTCCTTTCTATGTCTAAGACTCTTTTAATTCTTTTATTCTTTATGCCCTTTGCATTATTGGTTATCATTGCTTAGTCCCAACTTTCTTTTTGTCTTTCTTGCTTTTTAATTACTGCTATCTCTTATGTTCTTCTCCATCAATCAAAATGTTACCAATTTTGAAGACCTAGTGAAAGCATTGGCCTACTCAGTTGTCTCTGATCATTATAGCCAATATTAATCTTCTTTTTTTTTAAGATTTTATTTATTTATTAGAGACACAGAGAGAGATAGAGAGAGGCAGAGACACAGGCAGAGGGAGAAACAGGCTCCATGCAGGGAGTCCCACGTGGGACTCGATCCCGGGACTCCAGGATCACACCCTGGGCTGCAGGCGGCGCTAAACCGCTGCGCTACTGCTGCCCCAATATTAATCTTCTTTATATTATTCAATATCAATTGGGCATGTACTAAAAAAACTAAGTTATGAGATGTTTTTTACATGTACGTCTTTTCTCCCTTATTTATGTGATTCCTAAGGGCAGAAATTGTATCTAAATTTCTTTTAATTTCAGAATTTGGCATAATATTGTGTCCACTGAAGGCACTCCCTAAAGAACTTGTGATTGTTGAATTGACTTAAGGAAATAAAATTGCCATTGATTATATGTACGTACTTTTTATTTTAAAATCCAGTTCTCAATCCAGTTATCCTTATTTAGAAACACCTTCTAAATTTGAGAAAATCAAAGCGTTTGTCTTATTTTGAGTTCTTTCATGCACCGAGGTAAGAGCAAGCCAAGAAATCGAATCTGTAATAGCTATGTTGGTATCTGAGGTCACACTTTGATGTTTTTGTGATATGCTGTTCTTGAATGGTATGATTTGTTAACATGTGCTATTTTTGTGCTAATGGTATTTACTTGAGAATCAGAATTGATGTGTGTTTATTGATTCACATGTTAAAAAGAAGTTTGAGGATGAATGGAAATAAACCCCCATTTTTTTTAATGGTGAACTTCATTTTAGAACCATAAAATTTCCTGATTTGGAATAAGCATGAGGATTTTGGGATTTAGTGTAACATCTCTGTATAACTTAATGTATATTCTGGGGTGATTTTATATAATGTGTCAGTACTTTAAAGATGTCACTGTGGTTTCTTCTTCCTGGCATTGTATCCAGTTGGAAATCTGCTGTCATCCTATCTTTATTTCCTTTTTTTTTTTTTATTGGTGTTCAATTTACCAACATACAGAATAACCCCCAGTGCCTGTCACCCAATCACTCCCACCCCCGCCCCTCCTCCCCTTCTACCACCCCTAGTTCGTTTCCCAGAGTTAGCAGTCTTTACGTTCTTTCTGATATTTCCCACACATTTCTTCTCCCTTCCCTTATATTCCCTTTCACTATTATTTATATTCCCCACATGAATGAGAACATATAATGTTTGTCCTTCTCTAACTGACTTACTTCACTCAGCCTATCTTTATTTCTGTGTAGGTAGTGTGCCTTTCCTTTTCTGTTGCTCTTTTAAATATTTTTTCTAATACTGATTTTGAGAAATTGATTACATTGTGCTTTGGTGTAATTTTTCATCCTGTTTCTTGTATTTTGGATTTGTTGCATTGCTTAGATCTATGGGTACATAATTTTAACAAATTTGGAAAATTTAAGCCATTTGTTTCTTCAAATGTCTTTTGCTTTTTTCTGTCATTACACATTTATGGGTCCCACAGCTGTTTTTCACAATAGTTTTTATGTTTGTTTATTTCATTTTAGGTATCTTTTATTGACACATCTTTAAGTTCACTAATTTTTTTCTTCTATATCTCTTATCTCCCATTAATCCCAACCATATGTTTTTCATCTCAGGTATTACAGTTTTCATCTCTGGGAGTTCAATATTTTCTAGTATGTGTATGGAAATCAAAGTGGACTTAACAAATTTTTTTCAACTGTACGAGTTGTACTTTACCTATCTTTGCTGTAAGAATTAAAATGACAATTTTAATAAGTTCACTGTATGCTCTAGGGAGTTGGTGGTTTTAGTCAATGAAGGTAATTCAACCAATTGAATAATAAAGGTTCCAAGGGTATATCTACAACATACTCCTCCAGGTCCTTACAATTAAGGTTTTGTGTAAAACAGCTTGGAGATAATAGGCAATATTCCCCAAACTTAGTTTCACAATTTTCTAATCTCTCACCTAAAGTCTTATAACATTTATTTTCTCAGAATATGTTTACAGGAACCATTTAAAGACCTCAGTATTCCTTTCCATTTTATAGTCACATGTTCTTATTGGGCACATGTAATCTGTCTGTAATCTTGAGATGAATTTTCTGAAATGGATTGCTTTTAAAGTTGATTTTATTTGCTCATAGGAAAAAATACTTTTTTCCATGTTTTGGTTAAAAGATTATTTGGAAATTCAGTTAACATGCCTTATAATAGTAATTTTGGCTAAATATGGGGTATTCTGTTCATGAGTTATATCCTTAATTTTTATCCACTATTTTTAATGCTGTTATCCTCATATATCAGTTATAGTTACATTTTTCCCCATAAAAACCTAAATTTCATTGGTGAAGAGGCTTTGAAAATGGGATATATGGTGTGGGCATTGGGATAACATATATATATATTTTTTTGGAGGGGGATAACATATTACTTTAAATGAGTAGATACTGTTTTTTGCTTGGAATTGAATACAGTTGTGTGTTGTTTTTTTTTTTTTAAGATTTATGTATTGGAACACAAGCAGGGAGTGGGGCAGATGGAGAGGATGAAGCCGACTCCTCTCTAAGTGGGGAAGCCAGTGCAGGGCTTGATCCCAAGACTCCAGGATCATGACCTGAACGGAAAGCAGGCACTTAACTGACTAAGCCACTCATGCACTCCAGAGTTGAATATAATTTTATTATTCATAATTCTTTTTCTCCCTTCCTTGAGTGTTTCATAAAATATGTGTCTTCTAATTATACTTGGTTATCACTTCAACTAATAGAAGATATTTTAAATATTTTTAAATATATATATATTTTTGAGTTTTTACATCTTTATTATTATTATTAACATCATCATCATTAATAATATTAATATTATTACCGAAGTATTTCACGTCCAGAGCTAAGACAAGACTACAAACATAACACATAGAAAATTAATAAAATAGAACTTTGTTTTCTTCTGAGGCTCCTCTTCTTACTTCTAGGTAGTATGTGCTCCTTCCTTTGGCTTTGGGGGGGGGGGAAGAGGTCTGGCGTCAGGGAGTCTTTGAGGCCCCCCGCTGAGGGCACTGGGAATCTACCATTGAACCTTGCACGGGCTACAAGGACAAGGATGAAATGAGATGCGACAGGGACTAGAGCATTTCCTCTGCTTCCAGGAAATATCAAGTGAGTCCGGTCCTCATGAGAGAGAAAGAGAGGCAGAGACAGAGAGAGAAAAGTAGACTCCCTATGGAGAGCCTGATGTGGGACTCCATCCTAGGACCTCTGGATCACGGCCTGAGCCAAAGTCAGGTGCTCAAGCACTGAGCCACCCAGGTGCCCCAGGATATTTTTAAATTTAACAAAATAAGCTGGCCATCATAGATGGATGTTATGCTGGATAATAGGACATCTTTTTATGTTGAAATAATGTGCAGTGTGGGGAATGCTGACATTTACAATGAAAGTAAAAATGCTGTTGTAGTAATAGTAATTAAGAAAAATGTTGAATGGTTAAATTAGATGAAAATATCAGAAATGCTTTATTTAAGAATAATCAGATTTGGGTAGGATTTAGGTAGGCTTAGAGAATGTTAATTAACATTAAGGAAAGTTAGAGCTGAGTGATGATTCTTAGTTTATTTTTCGTATAAATTTCTTTCCCTTGATCAGGTTTTACCATTGTTGTGATTCTTGTTAGGCATGTAGATGAAATTGTTTTATCTTTGTTTTGTCTTAATGGATTACAGGATAAAATGAATTGGATGGGCAATGTGGGAGAGGTTTAAAGATATATTAACTTTTGAGGAGGTGACTCAGTACAGGTTGATATGTGTGAGGTGTGAGATCCTGTTTTTGTCATGCAGATTAAGAACTGAAATCACTTTCTTCTTTCACTCTCCATGAATAGTTCAGCTACTTGCTATAGATTGTAAACTCTTTTTTTGTTAGCATTGTTGATCTTGCTAATAAAGGAATTTGTCCCTGGTAGATTGGGTAAATAGAATATTAGTGTGAAATTGCTTTATAACAACAGAAATGACTAATCCGAATAACTTAATAATGGTAATTATATGTATTGAGAGCGTATGTGTGCAGGTACTGTGTTAATTACCTTACGTATTTAGTGGAAATAACTTTTTCACATTTCAGTAGGAAAAATACAGGTTCACTCAAATCAAGAAAAGTAAAACAAGGTTATCACACCTAAGAACTTTAAAATACGGGTTATATTTGTTAAAGGTCATCAGTGAATTCGTTCTCAGAGTGTCCTTGGGTAGCAAGCCTAAAGTGGGTTTATTTAACCAAAATATTCTTATGAGGATGAGGTCTTAACCAGTTTCAGAGACTATTATTTTAATAAGCAGCGTTTGTATTCATTAATTATGGTGGCTGCCTATTTTGTTTTGGTGGTGTATGAAATACATTACCTCCACCGCTCGTCAACCCAAACACGAAAACGTCTCACGCAAACATTTCTCCAGAGTGTTCTGTGACCAGTAGGCATTCATAGTAGGGGTGTATGGAGGTCTAAGTGCTTGAAGCAAGAGGTTTGTAGGTTGAAGGGATCTTAGAAGAGATGCTAGCCTACATAACAAGAAAGACCATTGTGGTTAACACACTTACCAAGTGGCACAGCCTGGTAACCTAAAACTTAGAACAAAGCTAAGGTTCCTTTCTCCAGGACACAGGTGATCACAGCTAGAATTTTTGGTTACTTCTGTAACAATTAAGATTTAAATTTGATACTTTCTACTTAAATTTATCATCCACTTTTAAAATCTGTGGTTCTGTAGCAGAGGAGACGTTGCTTTAATGTTAGGTTCAAGCAAAATCTGAGGAGACTTTATGAAGGAAGTAGATATGTTTAGTGGTATTTTGAGGATAGTGATGATTCTAATGCAGCCTTGGCCTTGGCTCAGCAGTGGCAGCACTGCTGGGCCTGTGGGCTGGGCTGCGACAGAGGCCTGGAGGTGTGGCCTGGAGGTGTGGTACAGGTGCTTCCTTTGAAGACATATCACCAACCCATGACCTTTCACAGCTGTGGCCATGCATGAATGTGCTGGTTTCTGAGAGGCTATAGGATGGGGTGTTTGTGTGCAGGGCCTGTCTGGGCCCAAGGCCTGTGGCCTCTCAATATAGTGCTGAAGCCTGGTGTGCAGAGGACTAGGGCAGAGGCTGGGTGACACCAGTGGCATGAGTCTCTCTGTGTAGTGCCATTCCTGCCCTCTGGGAGCTCTCCTCCCCTTGTCTGCCAGCCCCAGACACCCCTTGGCATACAGGGGAACCAGCAGCCCTGTGTGGTTCTGGCCCCCTGGGGCTTCTGATGGCCTCAGTGAGCCTTGCTGGGTACTCAGAAGGCAGCATTCATGACCTCTGTTAGATCTGTGGAGACTGAAGTGGGCAGTAAGTAAATAAATGCCTTAGGTTTTTGCTGTCAACTCTTGGGGGGAAAAATCTGCATTTAAGTAGATGGGGCAGTTCAAACCTACGTGGTTCATGGGTTGACTGTATATTATAAAATTTGATTTCTCTGGGGAGGAAAAAGTTTCCATTAAATTAATTTTAATACAAATATGATGAAATATGTTTAATAGGCTCTATTTCCCCACAATTTATCCAATGGATTCTATCAATTATATCTTCACATTTTACACTCACTTGTCATAAATACTGTTGAGTTTATGTAGAGTCAGTTTCTTATCCTGGAATGAGAAGGTAATTCAGTTAATTGAGATGAATAGCATAGCGCTTGCAGATCGCCTAACCTTTGTTAACAATTTGCACACACCCACACACAATATCTGTTAGCATAGTGCCTAGAATATAGTATAAGTCCAATTTATGTTAGCTGTTACTGGTACAAAAGGCAATGAACGTGTCTATAGAAAAATAAAATTAGATGATTGACTTGTACTATAAATAAAAATAACAAAAATCTAAATGTTAAATAAAACTTTAATGCTCTTATATTAGGAGACTACTTTATGATACCAGGGTAAAGGAATTTTATAAGACAACAAGAAGTACAGATTGTAAAGGAGCAGATTGAATTTTACCAATTTAAAGAACAAAATTCTGTATGACAAAAGATACCATAAATAAAATGATATGTGATGTCTTAGGTAATAGAAGATAGTTGCTACTCATGTAAATTACTAGTACATTGATAATTAATTACCAGTTAAAAACTATGAATTCATAAGAAGAGACAACTCACGTGAAAAAAAGGTAAATGATCTGAATAGGCCAATTTGTAGAGGATACCCAAGTGGTTAATAAACATATTAAAATATCTGTAATACCATTGGTCATCAAGGATGTGAAAACAACAAGATTGAGATGCCATTTGTTACTCATCAGCCTGGAAAAATATTTAAAAGTCTGAAAATTCTTGTGTTGATGAGGGTATGGGAAAATGAAAGCTCATACGTTGCTGGTGGGAATGTAGATTGTTATAATTAGTTTGGTTAAGCAATTTGGCAATGTCTTAAAATTGGTTATTGACTTTTTTTGTGTTGTGGGCAAATTTGACAGGTGCCTATGTCCTTCTTCACAGAATAATTTTTAAATGAATAAAATATATAGAAAAACAAAAGATAACCATTTTGAAGTATAATTATCAAAATATTGAACAATGTGATACAGTAATATGGTTCTTTATGAAGTCATTTTATAATAGGAACCTGATGACTAGTCTGATAACAACTACAATTTCAAAGTAGTGAAGTAGTATAAACTAATTATCAGTAACAGATTGAAAAAAATAGTAAAATATCTGTAACTTCTGTTGGTTTTCTTTTTTTTCTTTTTCTTTTTTTATTTTTTTATTTTTTTCTGTTGGTTTTCAAGTCACAGATACTGTTAATTCTACTGTTTTGTTGTCTCCATTTATAATTGAAGTGTTAAATTTCAGCTAGACATTTGTCGAAAATGAAGACTTGTTTTCTTCCCCTGTCCAAATTCATGGTTTCTCTCTGAATTCTAATCATGGAAGCTCTGGAGATCCAGTTTAAGAACTCTGGAAGAGGGAGTTGCTGAATTGAACAATGAATATGATCTTAGCATCGTTTATAAGAATTAAAAAAAATAAATGAGAAAAAACAAAATGACTAAAAATTAGAAAACTTTAGAATTTTATATATATATATAATGCAAATGAATTACACCTATATATGTCAACATGCATAGGTAACTAAAATAAATTTTTGATTTAGAAGTTCAAGTATGGTAGAAGAGACTATTATGTCAATTTTAAACCTATCTAAAACCATGTTTTATATTGTTTGTGATTTTGTGTGCCTGTTTGTGTGTCTATATAGATGTAAAGATAGATTTGAAAATATAATACTTTTACCTGGATAGGAGAGATAATAACATAGTATAAAAGAGTTCACATACACCTGCAGTATCTTAATTTTTTATGTTAAGCACCTTATGCATTATTCATTGATAATTGTCATTTATAGATAGTGGATACATAGGTGTTTACTTTGTTAATCTTTGGACTTTCTTAATGAAAATAGTTCTTGAACTTCTTAAAATAATGATTTTTAAAAATATTGTAGTTATTATAAAGAAAAATTACAATAAAAAAAGTGGTACAGAGATAGGTTAGTTGAAAAGGGGATTAATTTGGGTCATTGGCTCCAGTTCTATATGGCTTACTTGAGTGCATAATTATACAGTTGTTACTTTGTGATTAATGCAAATTTGGTTTACCCTTTGCTTTTTTCTTTTAGATGGTAAAAGTAAGCCTTTGAATAGTGGTTGATGTTTATGGTAGCAGAATGGAAACTGTTGATAGTGTGATTAGGACTGTTACTATGCAATAACTTAATAGCCCCAAATTTGTCCATTTCTGGCATGTTTATTACCGGAAAAGCTCAAATCTTTATATTACGAGAACCAGGCAAACAGTTTTATTTTTTGGCCTTTTATTTTTTGACCTTATATTGGTTCCTTGTATCTCTTCTCTTTAATGGTTTACTGGATTAGATTTTAAATGTCTGGGATTGGTTTCTCTAGTTTCTTGGTAAAGAGATACATAAAATCCTGGTTATTGAGGAAGAATTTGTGATACATTCTCCAGGTCATAAAGTAAGGTGTTCGTCAGTAAAGATGATGTAGTAGTAAACTGTGCAGGTTAGAGTCTAGTAGCCCCCCTTCTCCATGGTTTCAGTTAGTCATGGCCTGGAAGCAGATGATCTCCTGTCAACACATGGTCAGAAGGTCATTAGTACCCTAATGCTATGTCCTAATGCCTATGTCATTCACCTCACTTCTTCTCTCATCATGTGAGGCACTTTAGCATCTCACATCATCACACAAGAAAGAGAAGAGTGAATATAGTACAATAAGACAATTTGAGAGAGACCACATTCACATAACTTCTACTACAGTAAATTATAATTCTATTTGTATTAGCTATTGTTAATCTCCTACTGTGTCTAATTTAGAAATTAAACTTTATCAAGGTATGTATGTGTAGGAAAAGACAGTAAGTATATAGGGATCAGTACTATCTGCAGTTTTTTGGCATCAACTAGGGGTCTTGAAATGTATCATTTATGGATAAAGGGGGGCTACTGTGTAATGAAACATCCTCATTTTCTCAAATACCAGCCTGACCAAAAGTAAGGATTAGACTGAAGTGAAGTAAGTGTAGCTTCCAAGAGAGTGGGATCGATCAATAGATGGGAAGATAAGGATAGGAACACAAAGAGGCGAACAGTCATGATATAACATCTGGCTGTGTTAAGTTCCGATTCCTCCAGGAAGAACTATTTATCTTTTAGCTTTTTGGGATATCCCTTTCAGTGTCTCTTTCCAGTTCATAATAACTGTTGTTCTGTATAAAGTAACACAGGTAAAAATCTCAGACATTTGTGAATTATAAAATAAATATACTTTTGTAATCTCTTTTAGAAATAAGCCATTATCACTTTGCTATATATCTTTTGAGACATTTAGCATATATGTAAAAATAAGTTGAGTGAATAGACATATGCATGTATTTTTAAAATGTGTAATAGTACTTTACACAGTGTTCTGATAAGTAATCTTCTTGGATTACTTAAAGGTAAGTTGTGAATATCCTTTTAGGTAAGTCTGTCTCACCATCTTAAATGACTTCAGTAGTGTTCTATTTTATACTATATTATCATTTAACAAGTCTCCTTTTTATAGGCATGGAAATTATTTCCAAGTATTTGTAATTATGAACAGTGTTGCAGTGAATAACCTTTTGTATAAACACGTGTCTTGTCTATTTCTTTAGGATAAATTCCTAGAAATGGTATTGTTGTACTAAAGGATATACACATTGAAATTTTATATGTATTGGTAGTGTGATCTTGAATGATTATACCAATGTATATCCATGTAGTGTCCCTTAACATTTTCAGTGGCATCTTCAGTATAACATATTTACGTGTTAAATGAAGCAAAATGGTTTATAATATTTTTGCCAGATGACTTATCAGCAGTAAACATGGGACCTGTGTACACACTACTTCTAGGTTTTAATGATCAACTTTTGCCTTGAGCTGCTGTCTCTGATCATAATCGCAAATGTTTTAAAAAGAGTAATTTTCCTTCTACAAGTAGATGGGGAAGGAAGGGTATATGGGCCAAGGATCATGTTAGCCATAATGGGGCTCTGTTAATTCTTTTTTCTGCATTCCCAATCAATCTTTCAATTACTTAATTACATATACGAGTCAGGCATGGGACTAGTCACTGGAGATACAATGTTGAATAAGACACAGTTCTGGGCTTTAAGTTCTGGGTTTTATTTTAATAATTAAAAAATAATAATTTAGTGGTAGGAACTGATAGATAATAGGCAGCTCTTCTTAAAACTAGCATTTTAGTTGTAAAATAGTACATGTTTGTAAACTGATACATTATAATGAAATGAAAATATTCAAAGATGAGAACAGAAAAAGAATTCACTAAAAAAATTGCACCATCCAGAAATAACTTATTAATGTTAAGTGATATTTAACATTTTGTGCATATTTTCAAATGTACAGAAAGTTAAAAGAATTTTACACTGAATACTCCAATACTTACTACCCAAATTCTATAGTTAACACTTTGATTCCTTTATCACGTGTCCATCATATTTATCATTCATCATTCTTTCTTTTTTTAATTTGTTTCAAAGTTGCAGACATAATTATATTTCCTTTCTTCAACATTGCGTAACAGTATTTTAAATCATGTTATAATTAGAGCCTATGTTGATTGACTATATGCTGTATATATGGAAATTTGTATTTTTACATTCCTCCCAGATTTCTTTCCCCATCTCTAAATATTAAATAACTGTGTCTAATTATGAAACATAATGTGTTATAAATCTTGAATGACTAACTTATCCAGACTGGGATATTTTTGAGAAAGAAAAGAGGTGCTATTGATGAATGTGTAGCAACACCAAGTATATAATGTGGGGCCTCCCAGGTAAACCAGGGTGGTCCTGAATGTCTGTAACATAAACTGGAGTTGTTTTATTCTTAGTGTTATAGTTAAGTGTATTTACATTTAATACACTAATCACCATAGTCAACATTTAGTCTTTACCATAGCTTCTTTATTTCTTGAGTTCTTCTTCATTCTCATTTACCTCTTAACTGGATTTTATCCATAGTTTCTTCTTTCATGAGTTATTTATTTTGATTTATCACTTGGTTGGGTTTTATCCTCAAGCAGTCCCTCCTGTGCCCCAAGAGGGTCTAATGTGTACTGAGTTTGTTAAATTTTTTTTGCTTACATTATTTTTGTACTTTTAATAAACAGTAGATTTCAGTGTGATATTGCTCTTGATATTGTAGGGATATGTGGAACAATAGGGGCATTTCATTCTATCCTGGGTTGGGGGAAAGTGTGAGGTTATAATCTTATCTCCAGTAGTACTTCATGTTTTCTACATAAAGCCTTAAGTAACAATTTTCTTTGGAGGTTTTGGTGTTCTAGAATCTTTGGAGCTCTGCCAAGAATACAGATTTCAGTTATTAGGTAGCTGTATATTTTTTATTTTTAATTTTTTAAAAGATTTTATTTATTCATGAGAGACAGAGGCAGAGACATAAATAGAGGGAGAAGCAGGCTCCCTGTGGTGAGCCCAATGCAGGACTCCCATCCTGGGACCTCTGGATCACACCCTGAGCTAAAGGCAGATATTCAGCCACTAAGCTACCCAGGTGTCTCTGTAGCTGTATAATTTTTAAATAGCATATATTTTATACAGAATAACCAAAACATCCTTTTTTTTTTTTTTCTCTCCAAAAAACTTAATTTGCTCCTGTCATTTGGAAGTGATTTGGTAGACCAAATCCAATTTAGACTAATAAAAAAGGAATGGAAAACTTTATAAGTACATGTAAAGATTTGTTCTTGGCTTGTTTTCTGTTGGATTCTTTTCTTCCTGTTTTTGAAGATTTTATTTATCTATTCATGAGATATACAGAGAGAGAGTGAGAGGCAGAGGGAGAAGCAGGCTCCATGCAGGGAGCTGACGTGGGACTAGATCCCGGGTCTCCAGAATCACGCCCTGGGCTGAAGGTGGTGCTAAACTGCTGAGCCCCTGGGCTGCCCTGTTGGATTCTATTTTTTTTTCTTGGTTTTAATAATTTAATCATGACAGATTTTACTGGTTAGTGTGACTCAAGAAAAAACTTGCTGGAAAAAATCACTTCTCAATTTTGCAATTTATGAATAATGTTTTAATTCATATTTTTACAGTAAAAATATCTCAGCTGTATCACACTATGATACTATCAATAGTGAAGTTACATACAAGGACTTCTAGAGCAGTGAAGATTATTTTATGATGAAATGTATTATTATAATAGGGTATGAGCTGTACTCATTTACTCTGCCAATGGCTGCGTCCATGATTGCTCTCAAGGGAGTAAGGCCAAATGGCTGTTACAGCTACAAGTAGATTTTCTTCTCTGCTCTTACTAGCTGCTATGGCTTCTTTATATCTGGTACTTGTTTTAAAATGAGATAGTTACTTATACAATAGAAGGTATATGAGGGAGTTCAAGAAAGATGATGATAGAAACTAATGCAGTGGTGGGATGAAAATGAGATGCTCATTTAATCCATTTCAGGACTGTCCTTTGTTAAAATGACTTTATATTTTGATTTTTCAGTGAAAACATCATGGTCCCCATTTTAATGATGTTGTCTCTTGACAGGAGAGTATTATACGAAAGTAATTTTATAATGAAAGTCACAAAGACGACCCACAAGAATTTAAGAAAACCCCTAAAAACAATAAAAAACCTCCCACTTTCACTTGTAAAAATTAAAACAGAATAACTTCCAATTCTAAAAAAAAAAAAAAAAATCAAACCACTTCAACTATTTATAAGACTTTCAGATTTACCGTTAGATATAATTTTGTGTATTACTATAAACATGTTGCCTTCTATCTTTTTGCTCAATTTTTTAAGAAAGATTTTATTTATATATTCACGAGAGAAACAGGCAGAGATAGAGGCAGAGGGAGAAGCAGCCTCCTTGAAGGGAGCCTGATGTGGGACTCGATCCTAGGAATGCAGGATCATGCCCTGAGCCCAAGGCAGACGCTCAACCACTAAGCCACCCAGGGATCCCTCTTTTTATTCAATGTTGTTAGAATTTTTTCACTAGTTACAGATCACATATGTGTCATTTTAGCTCCCAATATTTCATTGTTTTAATATGCTCTTTATTTCTGGCTATTTTCATTGCTATTAATCACATAATTATTTAGATGTTTTTCTTTTGAATATTTTTACAGTATATTTAAAAAGGTATAATAAATTAACTACTATAATCAGTTTAATGTATTTTGTATCAATGTTTTTGTGTAAGGGCCTTGCATTTGAGGGATGAAATTTATTTTCTGATATACTTGAAATTATATAATTCTATACATTGACTAGTATCGCATACAAAATACCTCAAAATTTCGTGTTTTCTGCTGTTTTCTCTGATAACATTAAGGTACAATAGCATTTAATATTAGGATTCTTAAAAGTGATTACTGCCATGGGATAGTTAAGTTTTCAATGCAGCATATTTTTCAATGTAGAATTTATATTGGTATGTTTATATGTAAAAGCACTACTCCTTTATTTTTGTGAATTAGGAAATCTTAGAATAATTAAAATAGATGTTAAGTCTTTGAATTACTGTTTTTAAAGTTCTCACGGTTATTAAATTCTTTGGTTATGTCAAATATATATACTATAAATCTGTAAGTTTAGGAAGCAGTTGTTACTTTTATAATATTCTTTCCAGTTTTGAACCAGTTAAGAGAGCAAAGAATTTTTGACAAACTAAAGTTTAGAAGCTCTTTTATAAAGACCCATTTATTATTATTTTTTTCATCATAATATGTGTACTCTTTAATTCCTATCACCTATTTCAGCCACCCTTCCCCCCTACCCTCCTTCTGTAACCATCAATTTATTCTTCATTGATTTGTCTTGCTCTCTCTTTTCTCCCTTTGCTGGTTTGTTTTGTTTTGTAAATTCCACACATGAGTGAGATCATATGATATTTGTCTTCCTCTGACTGAGTTATTTCACTTAGCATAATACCCTCTAGGTCCACCCATATTGTTGCAAATGGCAGGATCTCATCCCTTTTTAATGGCTGAGTAATATTCCTGTGTGTGTGTGTGTGTGTGTGTGTGTGTGTGTGTGTGACATCTTTTTAATCCATTCATCTATCAGTGGGCATGTGGACTACTTTCATTGTTTGGCTATTATAAAGGTGCAGTAAACATAAGGCTTCTTGGATCCCTTTGAATTAGTGTTTGTTTGTTTATTTATTTATTTATTTTGGTAGATAGTAGTATAATTATTAGATGTAGAATAGTTCTATTTTTAATTTTTTGAAAAAACTCCAAATTGTTTTCCAGAGTGGCTGCACCAATTTGCATTCTCACCAATAGTGCAAAAGGGTTCCTTTGTCTCTATATTCTCACCAATACTTGTTTACTGTGTTTTTGATTTTAGCTGTTCTGACAGTCTTGATATTAATATTTAATATATTCAAGGTAAATTTAAAAATAACCCATTTGAGTAGGGTTAATAAATTATCAATTCCTAAATCATAACTTCAAAACTTACATTGTCCATTAATTGAATAGATGGTATACATGGGGGAACTTATATGGGAGAGCTTCAAGGTCTATCAGGAAATAGCCATGTTTTGATGCTTTGAGGGGATACAAAATAGTAAAAATGTGGATCTTAGGGAAATTTTCTGAGCAGAATTCAGGTTGATAAAGCCAATAATTAAGAGTGTTACTGCAAAGATTTTTACTGAGGTCGTAGAAAAAGTTTACTTAACTGAATATTGTAGCACCATCAGCTAAAGATTTTTCCTTTCTAAAAAGCACGGACATTTGAATACATTTTTTTTGCAAATAACTTTATTTCTACATTTGTTATTCAGATCTGATTTGAATTAGGTATTTTTGACATGTTGGGCTTAAAAACTTATGTAAGCCCCCATATAAACTTGTGGATAATGATATATGTCTTGTATGTATGTCTTGACAGCTAGAATACCTTGTATATTATTATACAGAGCAGGGTCTTCTGTGAGGTGAAATTGGTCTGGGGTTTTCTCATAGTCCTTTCTATAATTTTGAAGCACTTGATGTTAAATATATCAAAGAACTTTCAGTATATTTATTAAATATATTTTGAACCTCATACCAGAATCCTTGAAATAATAATATTTGGAATTTTCCAATGATGTAGATTACCTTTCCTGCAGAGATACATGATTTGCCAAGTTCTTAACTAATTAAACTAACCTCTTGTTCGTATCTTTGTCCTCTTTATGAATGGCATGTGTACTGCATACATTTTATATTTTTATTGCGTAGCTCATTGTGGTGGTCTGAGTGCTCTTAAGCCTGTTGGTGATCTTTGGTGAACAGTTTGTATTGTAGATGGGGAGATGCAGTGCTTAATCTCTATTTTGGTTGCTGGAAGCATTAATTACCCTTTATATATTTTTTCAAATCTGAAAGCAATGACTTAATATTAAGTAGAATGAATAAAGATTTTTAGTATCAAATCATTTCAGAATTTGAAGGAGGATAAATGTAGAACAATACACATCTGGCTGCTTCTGTTTGATTTTTTTCAGTGAGCTTTGATTGAACATCTTAGATTTTAAAGTCTTGAAAAGTAAAGTCTCTTTTCCTCTCAGAGGCTCCTATAAAATACAGGAAAGAAGATCTTGGTCATGAAGTGTCTGTGTGCCACCAAGAGATGTATTTCAACATCTACTTCTTATCTTCCTTCCAGATCTATATCCCATGAATTATCATGATAACACATAGTAGTACCTGAATAATACTATGTAGGTGACTAGTATATAGACACATGGATAGCTTTCCCTCTGGCAGATGTGTCTTTTTTTAAATATGTGATTCCACATTCCATATTTTTGTTTTGGGGCGTCTGGTTATTATTAAAGTGTACTGAAGGATAAGGTGGTGGCAATGAAAATATGAGTATGAAAGTATTAGATTTGTGAGGGTTTTTTCTTTCCTATTTAAGCTTTCCTTTGCAATGAACAATTTGATTTCATGTTTAATTTCATGTTGTTTACATGTGCCATTTCTTTGTACTTTTGTTAAGAATTGATTAAAAAAACATGAATTGTGAAAAAACAGTACTGTCACATATTAGGACTGGCACATAGCTTATGCCAATGTTTTATTGTAACATTGATTTTCATAAAAACATTAAGATAAAAATATAATTCAGAATGCTGGGCCCCTGTAGTTAATATGACTGCCTATCTTCACTTCAGGGATATGTGGGACCTGTTATCTCTTGCCTTTTACTAGGTAGCAGGTAAGGACAAGGTTTCCCCTTGAAGAATTTAAATTTTAGATTTCTTTCTCTTTTACTGATATGGTCAATTTATGGTACTTATGTCCCGGTTTCCCATCCTTATGCCAGTGCAGACAAAACCCATCTATTCACACAGTCTTCACTGATCGTACCAGTCTGAATTTCAGAATTTTCCTCTTTGCTGAATTTAAATTAGCCACTATCCATCAGGTAGTGTTCATAGAGATAAGATCTTATATGCCATCCTTTCCTGAGTTGGCAGTAAGCCATTTGCTTAAGAAAGCCACAACCATTGCACATCAGTATAAATAATTTAGATTATTTACTATCAGGCCTTGACAGATTTGTTGTACTCATTTTTCATTTTCCATAAATTGAAAACAATGCTTGTCATGTAATTAGTAATTCACAATGCTTGTTAATAAATTTAGCACAATGCTTGTCATTTGATAAGTACTCAGAAAATATTTGGTAACTCTGAGATAGAAGGTATTAATGAGATTTTTAAAATTCCTACTCTACATGTTCCTTTAGGAGCCCAGTCCTTGTTACTGTTAGAAGCTGACCCGAGGCAGGGAGCAAAATTTGTGTACCTATCCTTTGCGAGATGATGTGCTAGGAGTTTTGTTTTATTATATAAATATTATATAAATGTTAACTTATTAAATATTATTTAGTTATATAATATATAAAGTTTTATGAATATTACTTTAATTTTACAAACATCTTTATGAAGTATTCTTTCAATGATATTGATGAAGAAACAGATTTATAGAAGGAATTTGGGCCAGTCACGTTGCATGTAAATACAGAATCACCATTTGAACTTGAGCCATCAAATCCTTTTCTATTTTTAAAATGGATGTATGGCACTTTCTCAGCTTCAAAAAGTTGTATTCTGTTGCATCTTACGGACATTTCTGTGTTCCCTTAACTGCACAGTGTTCCCTTAGGCATGAGTATTTTTTAATTCTCCAGTGGGAATAGGGATTCAGATTCATCGGCATCACTATTTTAAAGAGACCGAAAAGAATGCCCAAGCAGAGAAGGTGGTGAAGTCTTGGAAGTAGTAAGTGAAACTGTAGCAGGAAGAAAAATCTCCCAGCAAAAAGGAGTACAAATGGCCCTGGAGAGGGAAATACTGGAAGGGACAAATGTCCTCAACCTTGTCCATAAACAAGGCCATATTCCTGTCACGGAGAAATGCAGCAGTGGAATAATCCCTATGTATGGACATAGCTCAGTGTGAGTCTTTCTGAGATTTTAAAAGCTTGTATTCAAATGAGTCACTTTTTTATCCTACTGAATATTTCTGTGATGCTGTCTTGTAACTTATTTTTTTTTTTTGAGGAGGGGGAAGAATTAGCTCAACCTTTTTATAACAAATGCTCTTGAAAATTTAAGTTAACCGTGATGCCCTGAAAAGCTCCCTTCCAGGAGCATTTTTTTTTCTGTACAAAGATACTGTACAATTTCTCTTACATAGTTGCGTTTTCTTCAGCATGTAGACTCCCTTGCTTAACATTTTATATTTTCAAATGCAACATGTGCATTTGAATATTAGGATATTGATTGCAAGACTTTTTTTTATAACCTCTGAAACCAGTAAGATTCTGCATATGAAAATCACTTAAGATTTTGAGATAGTAAGTAGAGAAATAGAGACTTTTATTTGAGATATAGCTTATTATTTTTTTGTCATCCATTATTTAATCTGAATATAAAGGTCTTCTCAGGTTCTGTCATAATAGCCAGAATTAAAACTGTGGTTCTCGCTGAAGTGTTGTTTTAATGTATTTTCAGAATATGTGGGAAATTTGACAGAAAAGGAGTTGTAGGATTACAGTAGTAAGATCATCCTTTGGTATTTTGCAATAATAAAAGCAAACTACTAATAATACTGCTTTATATTTGTATAGTACTTTATAATTTATAGGGATTTTTATCCTCTGTCTCCCATCCAAGTACTAACCAGGCCCGACCCTGCTTAGCTTCCGAGGTCAGACGAGATCGGGCCCATTCAGGGTGGTATGGCCCTAGATGGATTTTTATCATCTGTTACGTGTTTATCAATAAATCTATATGTTGTCAGGTCAGATGTTAGTGGATGATTTCATAGGTTCTAAGAGGTGAAGTGATTTGTCCAAGCGTTTCTGTTTAGTGACCAAAACTTAGCCCCCCACTCCCTTTTTAAAAACACTATTTGTAGACTTTGGTTCTCTCAGGTCTGACTCTATGTATCAAGTTTAATCAATTATGTTTTGCTTGAGTGTTGAAGCTCAAAGTCTGCAAATAGAAATTTAGTAAATTATAAATTCCTTATATTTTTTAGGCATTATTTTTCTTGAATTTTATAATTTAAGTATAGAATTTTAATTCAGAACATAAAAGCTTTCTTTCCTGCTGAGGTACTTTTTCTGTAACTTTGTTCTTATCATTTAGGAATATGTAATGGTCAGTTCTTATGGGGTATGTAACATGCTCAACAGTACTTATATGGGGTACTTTTTAAAATTAGAAAGTTTATAAAGTATAACTATATAGTTTGATTTTTTTTCCCCCTGAAACTGACATCATCAGAATCCTAGCAGCTAGCCATTGGCCCCCCCTCGATTATTACTCATACCCATTGCCAAAGTTAATGACAGTCTTGGCTTTTATTTTTATAGATTACCTTTGTTTTTGAATAGTTGAGGCTGTACTTTTCTACTGATCATTATATTTGTGAAATTCACGTTTTTCAAGTAGTTGTAGTTTATTCATCCTCATTGCTGTATAGTATGTATTATGTGAACATACCACAATTTATTAATCCATTCTGTTAATGAACTTTTAGAGTTGTATTCAAACTGGAGCTTTTAAAAATAATGCTTCTATGAATATGCATATATGTGCCTTTCGGAGAACACTTTTATATGCATTTCTATTAGGTATTGATCTAGAAATGAAATTATTGGTTCATAATACATAGCGTCAAATAATTTTCAAATCCATTGTGCCATTTTACACCTCCTTCAACTATATACGACATCCAGGAATTATCTGTTTTCCCTTGTAGCCTTTCTGGTGGGTGCATAGTATTATATTATGGTTTTAGTTGTCATTTACCTATGAATGATCATATGGAGCATCTTTTCTGATGTTTGCAGATATTTTCTCTTGGGAAGTGCCTGTTGAAATCTCTTTGTGCTTTAAAAAAAAATCATACTCTGCCTTTTTCTTATTGAATTGTAAGGAGTTCTTTATACAGTTTTCTTACAAAGTCTTTGTTATATATGTGTATTGCCAATATCTTCTCCCATCTGTGACTTGCCTTTTCCCTTTTTATGGTATCTTCCAGAAGTTAATAAAGTTCAGCTTACCAATGGTTTTCTTTTATGGTTAATACTTTTTTCTTTTTTTTAAAGAAGTCTTTGCATATCCCCAAACCATGAAAATTCTAACTTACGTTTACTTCTAAATATTTAGTTTTGCATTTCATATTTATGTCTGAAATCCTATCTGGAATCAAATTTTGTGTATGCTGTGATGTGTAGATCTAGATTCAAACCCCAATTTGAATGATCTGCAAGTATTATACATTTTCCTTTCTCTGAGTGGCATTTATGTAATTTTACTGGTTTAAGGTTGTTTATCTGGCCTAGTTCTTGCCAGACATCATACATGCTTACAAAGAATTATTTTCTAGGCTTAGTCAGGGAATTAAATTAGAGGAACTTTTATAATAAAGTGTCTCACTGGGTGTAGAAAGGTCTAATTTTGTTTAAATAGTCCCAATTTCTAAAAAAAAATATTGCATATGTATATGCATATCATACAAAATACATATATATAATATACATATGTATGTATATCTCTATAGCGTACACACATGCATCCCATTACATGGAAAAAACAGCACAGGCATTAGTAATGGAGAAGCCAAGTTTGAATCCCTTTTAACTAATTTGATTTTAATAAGTAATTTAGGTTCTTTGAACCTGAATTTTTTCTCTGTATTGGTTTTTGATATGGCACCAACACATTAGAAGTACTTATTAAATATTTGTAACTTCTCATTTATTTGGAACCTTATGTTATGATACAGATGATGATGGTATATTTTAAAAATAAATAAATAGTCTGTAATGAATGTGGTTAAGTATCATTGTCTGCCTCTATCAGTGTTAATATAATGACATTTGTGAGGTGGGGGAAAAATTTTAATCTGACTTGAATACATTTAATTTTTTTGTTTATAAATGTCATTTATGTAGTTAACATAGTTACCTGTATGCCTTCTGATGTTTCCTTGTGTTTTTATTGTGTGCGCAGATGAACAAATTCAGAAATGAGTAGAAGGTATATTTATACATATACATATGCATATATACACATATATGCATATATATATACACACACACATATATAAAGATTTGTTTATTTTAGAGAGAAGAGAGAGGGAGAGAGCAGGGAGAAGGGAGAGAGGGAGAGAGACTCCCAAGCAGACTCCATGCTGAGCTCAGAGCCTGTCATGGGGCTTGGATTTCATGACTCTGAGATCATAACCTGACCCCAAACTAAGATCAGATGCTTAATTGACTATACCACCCAGGTGCCCCACAAAGGTATATATTTTAATTTCAATGTCTCTGACTTTTAGATTGTTGACTTTAAAGCAGGAAAAAGATGGTTTAGGTAGGAGATATAAAAACTGATCACTTCCATTCTTATGGGTAGAAAATGGAATAAAAATAAATAACCTAGTATATAGAAATGTTTAAAAATACTCAAAAGAAAAAGTAGAGGTCGTATTCTTTGCTGCCTTTTAATAGTGACTAATTTCTATTTTAGAAGCTTATAATTAGTGGTATATATTTGTATATGCTATTTAAGCTGGGGTAACAGGAAAGACAGCCATATAGGTAGAGCATGACGATACAGTGTGGTAGGTGGTCTGGTAGTTTCTCAAAGGGGAGGGACTGATGTCCGTAGGGGGCTTTATGAGAGAATCCTTGAACATAGTTTTATTTTAGTTGGCCCTTAAGAACAAGGATAAATTTAACAGGCACTGGCAGTAGAAAAGGGTGAAGTACGTATTTCTTCTGTGCTAGTCTGGTGATATAAAAATAAGTGCCATGTTTCTGAGATTGATTAAAGCAGTGGTTTCTCAACTGGGCTTTATCTTAGAACTGTACAAAAAATTAAGGAAAATACTGGTTCCTTGATACTCCCAATTCAAGTATAAGATATATGAAATACTGTAGGTAGAGAATAAAGTAACAGTTGGTGGTGAAACTAGTGAAATAGAGTTTAGGGCCAAATAGGATCTTCTTTCTGTGTGCCATGTAGATTTTCTTCTGTCCACTAGGCAGCTGCTGAAGGTTCTGATGTCCCCCCCCCCTCCATTCTCTGTATTTTTTTGTATTTTTCAGGGAAGTTGGAACTTTAAAGCAATGTACTTTCCAAAGAGATACCTTTTTTTTTAGCATGCTATAATTTGTTGATTTATTCTGCGAATATTTATTGATGCATGCCATATACTAGGCACTGTTTTAGCATAGAATTAGAATTTAGGAGTGAACAAACAGACCACACACAATCCCTGACCTTAAATAGGGAGGAGGTACATAAAATCAATATCCAAAATTGAATTCATTTCCTTACAAACTTGCTCTTCTATTTGTGCTTTCCTGTCTTAGTGAGTTAGGAAATTATTCACCTCCATGCTCAAAGTAGAAATTTTAGTATTATTTTTTACTTCACCCTCCACATTTTTCCCCTTTTTTTATCCCTTCATTATCACCAAGTTCTACTGATTCAGATGCTTACATCTCTCTCATCTTTTACTTCTCCCTTAGTACTGCCCCTGCTCTGCTCTATGCACTCATCATTTTAAGCTGACCTCTACAGCCTCTCAGCTGACTCTTGCCTCCTCTGGTTGGTCCTCAACCTTGCAGCTTGAGGAATCTTTCTAAAACCAAGGTCCTTAGCCCTTAACTTTTTAAAATTAAGTATTTTATTTTTGACAAAAATTACTTATATTTAAGGTGTACAACAAGATGTTTTGAAATATACATTGAGGAATGGTTACCACAAACTAATTAACATATCTATCACCTCCCATAGTTACCATTTCTTTTATTGTGGTGAGAACACAGTTGACACTTTTACAACCCTGGGTTAGGGGGCGCCTACACAATTGGAAAGCCATAACTTGACTTCCCCAGACTTAACTACTAATAGTCTAGTTTCAGAAGCCTTACTGATAACATGAAAAGTTAATTAGCATATTTTGTATGTCATATGTTTTATATACTGTATTCTTATAATAAAATAAGCTAGAGAAAATTATAAGTCGTAAGGTAGAGAAAATAATTTATAGTATATATCTAATGGCGGTGTTTCCTAGTCTGGCCTCAGCTCAAAGGCACCAGCTGTTGGGAAGGCCTGAGGGCAGTAAAGGCCTGGAGGTATAGTGCAGCTGCTCATCTACCTGGAGGTTTACCACCATCCAGTGGCTGCCAGCATCTGCAGCCATATGAGTGGGTGGCCTACAGAGGCTGCCAGGCTGAGGTGCCTCAGCAGGCAGGTGTCTCGCCCGTTTGGGAATGGCAGGCCTTAAGGCCAGGGGGGCAGCCCCTAAGCAGGAGGGCTTGGGGGTCAAGGCTGTTGGTGGGGTGTGAAGCCATCCTTGCCCTTTTCTTCAGACCAGCCTGCTGCCCCACCAGCCTGGGGCATGCCCCCAAACCACTCCGGGTACAACTCTGACCTGTAGCCCTGTGTGGTCCAGCCCTTCAGGCTGCTAAAGGTCTCTGCAGGCCTCCCCAGGTACTCAGAGAGCATTAGGTGTTGCCCTTGTACCATTTGCCTGTGATTTGGTCATGTGGTCACCTGGGTAGACAGTTGTAAATACATGACTTACGGGTTTTGCTATTAACTCTTAAAATAAGCAAATAAATCAAAAGCCACATATAAGTGGACCCACCCAGTTCAAACCTGCTGTTCTAGTGTTAACTGTATTTGAGATCTGCTCTCAGCAAATTTCAAGTATATAATGCATTATTATTATTAAGCTTAGTCACCATGCTGTTTATTAGGTTTTTAGAGCTTACCTCTCTTACAACTGAAAGTTTGTACCTTGTGATCAATATGTACCCTTTCCCCCCAAACCCCAACTTCTTGGTAACCACCATTCTACTTTCCATTACTGTGACTATGACTTTTTTCTTCTACTTTTTTTTTTCTTTTTAGATTCCACATGTAAGTGACATATTGTGATATTAGTCTTTCTGTATGTATCTGGCTTATTTCATTCTGCTTAATGTCCTTCAGTTTCATCCCTGTTTGCAAATGGCCAGATTTCCTTCTTTTTAAAGGTTAATGATAATACATTTTTTTGTGTGTGTCACATTTTCTGTATTCATTCATCTGTCAAAACTTTGTTTCCGTATCTTGACTTAACCTTTAACTATTTAAGGCTTTTATGATTTTGCCTCTATTTTCCTTATGGTACAGTTATCTCACCAACTACCACCCCCTCCAAGTCATCACACAACCAGTATAAAGAACATGTACCTTCATTGACAGTGCTGTTTTTAAGTATTGAGTACTGTTTAGGCTTCACGGAACATCATCATTTACCATATTGATGTTTGATTTTATGAATAAGTTTTGACATTACCTTTGTAAGTAGTTTTAAGTTTGTTTTATTTTAGTTAAGTAAAAGTTGTACATCTGTATCCTCGCCAACACTTTTTCCTTGTGTTTTTAATTTTAGTCATTCTAACAGATGAGAGGTGATAACTCATTGTAGTTTTGATTTGCATTTCGCTGGTGATGAGTGTCGTAGAACATATTTTTCTTGTGTTTTGGCTATCTATATGCCTTCTTTGGAGAAATATCTGTTCTGCCCATTTTAAAATTGGATTATTTGGGTTTTGAGTTGTATAGTTCTTCACATATTTCAGATACTAACCCTTTATCAGTTATGTCACTTGCAAATATCTTCTCCCGTTCAGTTGGTTGCCTTTTAGTTTTGTTGGGATTGTTTCCTTTGCCTTGCAGTACTGGCAAAGATCTGGAGTAAAAAAAAAAAAACATCATGCACTGTGGGTGGGAATGCAAACTAGTGCAGTTGCTGTGGAAAACAGTATGGAGGTTCTTCAGAAAGTTAAAAATAGAAGTACCCTTTGATCCAGTCATTGTATTACTGGATCTTTACCCAAAAAGTACAAAAACACTAATTCAGAAGGATATGTGTGTCTCTATATTTATTATAGCATTATTTGCAATAGCCAAATTATGGAAGCCACTCAGGTATCCATTAATTGATTAATGGATAAAGAAGAAATGATATATATAAGCAATGGAATATCATTCAGTCATAAAAAGAATGAAATCTTGCCATTTGTGACAATATAGTTGTATTTAAAGAGTATAATGATAGGTGAAGTAAGCCTGTCAGGGAAAGACAAATACTGTATGATTTCACTCAGATGTGGAATTTAAGAAACAAAACAAGTGAGCAAAGGAAAAAAGAGACAAACCAAAAAACAAACTCTTAACTATGGAGAACATAGTTTACCGGGGGGGAAGTGGTTGGGAAGATGAGTGAAATAGGTGATTGGATCAAAGAAGAGTACACTGATCCTCATGAGCACTGTATAATGTATAGAGTTGTTGAATCACTGTATTGTACACCTGAAACTAATACAACACTGTCAGCAATATTGGAATTAAAATAAAAAAACAAAGAAGTTTATATCTGTATCAAAAAAAGTTACACAGCTAAATATAGAAGCATAAGTTTATACCCATTATATTTCTACATATTGGAATAATAAAAATAATTAAGACACCTGGGATAAGAAGCTGTAAGAATTTCTTTTCTTTAAAAAGGGATCAGCAAACTATTAAAATTTAAGAAACATCACTCTATAAAGTCAGTGACATCAGGGACTTCATCATATTTACTCTTACATTCTTAGGTTCTAATTCTGTGCCTGGCACATTGGAGATACTCAGTACATAGTTTTTGAATTAGAAAATGTTTCTCACATATAAATATGTACACTTTTGGAACCGTGCATCAGTTTTTCATGGTGTACTTCAGGTATCGTCTTGAGAATTTCCCAATGAATCTATCAGAATCTGTTGCTCTGAGAGTTTTGTCTGATTTTTCTTTTTCTCTCACCTTCATGATCCTAATCCTACTTTCAAAAATGAAAAATAATTATTCATTTTGAAAATGTGCCAGTGTAAAGCAACACTAAACTTTAAGTTTCTATCTGAAGTTTGAGCACAGAAGTTTTCATTCCAACATAGGCTAACCAATAGGTAAAACTTGTGTGCATTAAAAAGTTTAGGGGCATAATGTATATTTTTTTAAAGATTTTATTTATTCATGAGAGATACACAGAGACAGAGAGAGACATAGGTAGAGGGACAAGCGGCCTCCCGCATGGAGCCTGATGGCGGGACTCAGTCCTAGGACCCCAGAATCACGACTTGAGCCAAAGGCAGACACTTAACCACTGAGCCACCCAGGTGCTCCACATAATATATTTCTGTATCATATATTTAAGCTTTTCTTTTTTCTTTTGAAATATAGTTTACCTTTGAATAGCATGGATTTGAACTATAGTTCTGGGTATACGTGGATTTCTTACAGTACTGTAAATATATGTTCTCTTTTTTTATTATTTTCTTACCATTTTTTCTATAATTGGTTATAAAAATACAGTGTATAATATGTATAAGATACCAAATATTTGTTAAGGCTGTTTATGGTATCAATAAGGCTTCTAGTCGACTGCAGTCTATTAGTAGGTAAGTATTTGGGGAGTTAGAAGTTCTTGGCGGATTTTTGGACATGTAGGGGGTCAGGGTCACTAACCCCAGTGTCTTTCAAGGATCAGCTGTAATTTTAAACTTATAGAAAAGTTACAGAAATTATGTGGTGGTCCCATATGCCTTTTGCTCTGTGTTTCCCAAAGTTAATAATAAGTACGATTACAAAAATAAGACGTTAACACTGGCTCAATATTATAAACTAACCTATAGACATTTCAGATGTCACTAATTGTTTGCCTAATGTCACTTTCCTGTTCCAGAAATCATTCCAGAATTCCACATTGTATTTAGTTGTCATGGATCTTTAGTCTCCTCAAAGTCTATGACAGTTCCTCAGTCTTTCCTTATCTTTCACGAGCTTGACATCTTTAAAGAGTGCTACTCATTTATTTTGTAGAATGTTACTAATGTGGGCTTGTGTGATTTTTTTTTTCATGATTTGATTGAAGTTATGCATTTTTGGCAAGAATACCATATAAATGATACGTTCTTCTCAGTAGACTGTATCAAGGAATACATGATGTTGATATGTCTTATTATTGGTATTGTGAACACCCATTATTTGGATAATATGCTGCTGAGTTTCTCCACTATCTCAGTACTGTTTTTTCTATTGATACTTAATAAACATCTTTGGGAAGATACTTTGAGACTATGCAAATAATTGTTTCTCTTCAAAATTTTACCTGCTAATAAGCTTAGAACCAATTAGTGTATATTACTAACTGTGGTATTTCTTTTTCTTTCTTTTTTTTTTAAACTTTTATTTATTTGAGAGAGACCAAAAAGAGAGGGCAAGTAGGGTAGAGGGGCAGAGGGAGAGGTAGAAGCAGACTGCCCCACTGAGCAGGGAGCCTGATGCAGGGCTCTATCCCAGGACCACAGGATCACAGCCTGGGCAGAAGGCAGATACATGACCCACTGTGCCACCCAGACACCCCTAATTGTGGTATTTCTATTACCCTTATTCCATTTATTATTTGGAATTTTTTTCGAAGGAAGAGCAATCCCTTTCTCCCGTTTATTTATTCAGTTATTTATATATATATAAATGTGGACTCATGGACATTTTTATTATATGGTTTAAAATTCAATATTATGGCCATTTTTGTTGTTGCTTATATTTTTTAGCTGATTATTGGGAACTTTTTTTAGTTGGTTCCTGTGCCCTTTGACATGCCTTTCTTGAGTACTTCTTTACTTTCTGGTACTACAAGATAATCTAGTTGCATGTTGTTTTTCTCTGCTTCAGTCTTTTAATCAGCTGGTACTCTAAAGAAAAAAAAACCTCATTCTTTTTAATGGAGAATGATATTTAGAAACAAAAATCTTACTGCCCCGTGTACTCATTACTATGGGGATGTCATTACTCCCCAGCCTTCTCATTGGACAGAGCTAGGATATATAAGTATACTAATCAATGTTTACATATATGTTCATTGTTATATCTGTATCTATCTATAAATATATGAATATATTTTTATGTGCATGTATGTATGTGTATATGTGTGTGTATGTATGTATACATCCTTTTCCAAAGTTATGTGTATATTATTGATTTGTAATACAGTTAGCTTTATTTTTTAAAGTTTATATTTTACTTTGCAACCTCCTCTCCCAATCCTGATTGATTTTTAAAAAATAATTTCTTAAAATTCATTTTTATATTATATGTTTCTTTGGGTTTTGACAATTGCATAGTTATGGTTCTGTCATCACAGTCACGTCAATCACCTCTCATGCTTACATTTTGGAAGAAAATATTAAAAGTTGATTTGTACTTAGAGTGCATAGGAAATGTGTACAGGTGGATTTTACTTGTTTGGTTCAAATAATCATATTAAGAGAGAAACTTGTGTGTTTGAGTAATTAAACAGGATTTTAGAACAGGAGGGAGATGCTTTAATGGCACCATCATTTGTTATTCATTGTGATGCCAGAACATGGATTTGTTTTTTCAGATTTTAAAGGATTAAGATTTTTCATATAGTAAATTGAGACTTTTTAAATAATAATTCATAAGATATAATCAAAAAGATTTTTTAAGTGTTACTTTTCTTATTGTGTCTCTGTTCACCTTGGTAAGCAAAAAGAAGATAATTTAGAAGTGATAAAATTTTATCCTAGTGCTGTGTTAATTTGATCAGTATGGAAAGGGTTTTATTACATATATCTAAATCTCTTCTATATAATAAATTGTGTTTGTAAGCAGATGAAAGCTAAAGGACATGAGATAACTAGTAAAAGACATAGAACTGGTATGTAGAATTGTGGAAAATTGTTCAATTTTGCCAGAAAATAAGTGCAGATTGAACAGTGAGATACCATTTTTACTTATTGAGTTAGTAGAGAGGGTATGAATGAGAATGAATACCCCACTCTGGGATAGTGAAACTCACTCAAAATACACGAGTACATTGCAGGTGGCATTAGCATTTCACACTGATACCATGCTTTTAAGAAGCATAGTAAGAACAAAAATACTGATATAGTTGACCCTTGAACAACACAGGAGTTAGAGGTGCTGACCTGCACAGTGTTGAAAATCTGAGTGTAACTTTTGAGTCCCTAAAACTTAGCTACTGTATAGAATGCAAATAGCATACAAAATATGTGTTAATTGCTGATGTCAAAGGTAAGGCTTAAAGTTAACAGAAGTCAGTTAACATATTTTGTTGCTGTTTGCATTCTATACTGTATTTTCAAAGTAATACATAAATTTTTATTAATTTTTTCAATATTTCTAAGCTATGCATTTTACAAGTTTTCTAAATTGCCTCACATCTCCACAAAATATCTCTCATATTTTTATTGAAAAAAAATCTTATATATAAGTGGGCCCATGCAATTTAAAACCTGTATTGTTTAAGGGTCAACTGTAGTTAGTCTGTCAGGCTGCTATACACTGAAGGGACTGATGGGTATTTTCCTTTTTTTTTTTTTTTTTGGTATTTTCCTTTTTAAAAAATATTTTCCAGGTTATTTGCAGTGGGAAAACTACATGTAATTAGAATTTTACCTTTTTCAAGGCATGATTATATAATAGTTGTATTTTGACATTGATGTTGAGGGTGACTGTGTACCTGAAACCTGTAACACAGTGGTTGTCAAGTTAGTTGTAGAGTCTCAAAGTCAGTGCTGGATCTGGCATTTCAATTCTGGAAAGGCTTAAAAAATTGTTTTAAATGGTATACTCCAGATACTAGATATTTTAGAATATATTGATTAGTTTTGTTTTTCCTAGCTACTTGTGGTGTTGTGACAGAATCCAGTTGTGAAACTATCAGGGGCAGCTTCAGCCATTCAGAGGGTAATTATTGTTGACAAGAGGAAGTTGATTTCCGTACCTTCCTTCAGGCATATGTAGCAGAACCAGGTTTTTAACTTTTAGAAGGTCAATAAACAACTTGTATTTAATGCTTGACTTGGTCTTTTATTTTTTTTTCAGATTTATGTTTTCAAATAATGTGATTTAGAGAATGTATTGATTGATATTTTTGGGTAACAAATCTCCATGGATGGTTCATGTTTGTGCACTTCTGAACACAGGCATTATCTGGACTATTTTTCCAAGAATGTTATACCAAACGGCCTTGAAGGATAGTAAATTGAGACTTATATTTAGATTTCCTTCTAAGTCTCAGGATGGATTTATTTCCTGTTCAGGATAATAATGATGATTTTTCCCCTCTAGAGCAGAGGTTGGACAGGTTTGCTAGTAGTACCTTTAAAAGATTGGATTTTTTTTTTAACTTTTGAGTTTTTGTGACATAAGCCCACTGTTTGTGGATCATCTACCTGGGCAATTCCACATTAGCCCCTTGGGACTTGGGTCACAACATGGAGCTCATGGTGCCTATTCTATCATGAGAATGGATTAAGAAAAGATGTGTGTGTGTGTGTGTGTGTGTGTGTGTGTGTGTGTGTGTGTAAAATGGAGTCAGTTATATGATGAATTTAAAAAAGAATTCCAAATAATAGAAACAAACAAAAGCGGTTGCCAAGGGCTGAGCTGTACAAGAGTGGTGGTGGAAGGGGGCCAAGCAAAGGTTGGTAAAAGGTTACAGACTTTCAGACAGAAGATAAATAAGGTCTGAGGATCTAATGTGAAACATGGTGACTATAGTTAAAACACTGTACTGTGTAGTTGAAATTTTCTAAGAGTAGAACTTAAGTGTTCTCACCAAAAAAAAAAAAAAAAAGGAAAGAAAAATTATTCTATGTGAGATGATAGATGTAATAATTAGCTAGGAGGAGGGAATCCTTTCACAATGTGTATATATATCCAATCATGTTGTATACTTTAAATATCTTATAGTTTGGTTAAATATCTTATAGCTTGGCTAATTATACTTGGTTAATTATACAATAACGTAAGTAAAGCTGGAAAAAATAACCTTGTCAGAGAAAAAAAGTATATTTCTGATTCAGGATTTTTGTTTTTGCCACTATCCATGAAACTGACTTGCGATAACTCAAAAAATAGAAGTAGAGCAAAATCATCTGCCTTTCACAGTTATTTAATGCCATGATAGAAACATATTGATGTAATGATGTGATATTTTTAAGACAAGAACAAGTAGATTAAGATTGTTGAAGAAATACAGTTTTGAAAGGAAAGTGGATTTTTGTATTTAATGAGTAAAGTATATAGACTACCCTAGAACTAGCAGGTAAGTAGCTGTTTTTTAGACCAATTCCCTTTTGCCCTCATTAGTGTATTTTTATCTTGCTCAATTTCCAGTCTGGAGGTTTTGTCTCTACATCGAGGGTCACAGTCCTAATTATAAATAAAATATTTTATTTATATAGTATATATTTTATTATTTTAAAATTATTTTGGAAGAATTTATAGATACTGAATTGACTTGTTGAGTGTTAGGGTAAACGGTTGAAGATTTTAAAATCATATTAAATATACAACAGTTTTTATAAGACAAACACTAGTAAATTATGCTTAACGTGGAAAATATTCTAACTTTATTTCTCAGAATTTAGACTAATAAAAGTCCTTCTGCTTAGTTTTTAATTGTTTTGTGTGTATTGATGAAGCAGAAAGGTATTTCCTAAAATAAGTTTATATAACTTTCAGTTTAACAAAAGTATTATTTTATCTTTGCATGGAAATATATTCATATTATATTTGCAGTCAGAATTAAAGGCCTACAATCAAATATAATCACATCCAGATAATTAGTTTGAGATTAGGATGAATTTCAACTGATAGCTTTTGGTTAAGGTAAAAAAAAAAAATTAAAGGTTTTATTTATTTATTCATGGAGACAGAGAAAGGCAGAGACATAGGCAGAGGGAGAAGCCGGCTCCCCGCAGGAACCTGATCCAGGACTCTATCCGAGGATCATGCCCTGCCCTGAAGGCAGATGCTCAACCACTGAATCACCCAGGCGTGCCTGTTTTTGTTTTTTTTAAGTAACGATTATCCCAGTAATTAGCTATAATATTCCTTTTTCATACTGTCAGTCTCCCATTGTGCACTTACCTGAATGTTCTTTCCAGTTACTAGTTAAGCATTCTGCTCTTTGACCAGGTTACTGCCCCTCCTGCTCTCCTCTCTTCCATTTCTTTTGATTTATCTTTTTTCTCTCTCAGGTCGGTGCAGAGCAATTCAGTATGTCTTTTAGTGTAACTCAGGGTAAGATGCCTGCCTCTCCCCTCTTCTCCTATTTTTTTTTTAAGCGTTATTCAGTTGTAATTGATATACAAAACATTGAACACATTTGATATATATATATATATATATATATATATATATATATATATATATGAGTTTAACATACGCACACATCTGTGATTCTCTGACCACAAAGTACCAAACACCTGTATCATCTTAAGAAATTTCCTTGTGTTATCTGGGTCTGTATGTTGTGGTACAAACACTTAAACTGATACCCTTCCTTTTTAATGTATTTTAAAGGTCACAATACTCTTTTGTTAACTCTAGATACTGTGTTGTACACCAGATCTCTTGAACTTACTCATCATACATAACTGAAACTTGATATCTGCTGAGCAACAATTATCCATTTCCCCTTCCCCTAACCCCTGACAACCACCATGTTTATCCCTGCTCTTATGAGTTTGATTATTTTTGATATGTCATATAAGTGGAATCATGCCATATTTGTCCTTAGGTGACTGGGTTATTTCACTTGGCATATGTTTATGTTTATCTGTGTTGTTGCAAGTAGGGTTTCCTTCTTTTTTTTTTTTTTAAACTGGACATGCTTTTTGAGAGCCTTTTTCCATTTGTTTTTTTATATAATAGCCAGAGTTTTTGCTGTATGTAGTGGGAGGATTAGAGAAAAGCATGTCTGTTTCCTTTTTTTTTCTTTTTTAAAGATTTTATTTATTTATTCATGAAAGATAGACAGACACAGGCAAAGGGAGAAGCAGGATCCATGGAGGGAGCCTGATGTGGGACTCGATCCCGGGTCTCCAGGATCACGCCCTGGGCTGAAGGCGGCGCTAAACCGCTGAGCCAACCCGGCTGCCCAAGCATGTCTATTTCATTTTTCAGGTAGTCTATTTTATTTTTGATATCTGTCTTATAAACCTTTGCAATCGTTAGGAAAAATAAAATGAAATATTTTATGCATGTACAGTCAATTAATTATGAATACATTCATTAAAAGAATAACTTTTACAGAAATTAATTTTGGGTAAAACAATCTCATGTAACTCAGTTTACATGAAATACAAAGTGAAGAACTCTAGCTCTGTGTAAATTTAAATTCCTATGTTTAATTGCAGAATCTTTTAGCTGAAAAAGTTGAACAACTGATGGAATGGAGTTCCAGGCGCTCCATCTTCCGAATGAATGGCGATAAATTCCGAAAATTTATAAAGGCACCACCTCGAAACTATTCTATGATTGTTATGTTCACTGCTCTTCAGCCTCAGCGGCAGTGTTCTGTGTGCAGGTAAGTTATGTATTCTAAAAAAATTTAGAACAGTTATCCTATGCTTGTATATTTATTACATATATGTAAATCTGCATAATAGAATTCAATAGCTGTTCGAGGTTATGGTTAGCTATAAGTGTACATTTAAAGGTAAGCTCAAAATCAGAGGTGCCTGGTGGCTCAGTTAGTTAAGCAACTGACTCTTGGTTTTGGCTCAGGTCATGATCTCATCAGTCCTGATGTTGAGCTCCGGGTCAGGCTCTGCCCTCAGTGTGGAATCTGCTTGAGCTTCTCTCACTCCCCTGCACCTCACCCTGCTTGTGAGGGCACACTCATGCATGTGCCCTCTCTTCCTCTGTCTCAAATAAATACATTTTTATTTATTTTGTTTTTCATTTTATTTTATATTTTTAAAAGATTTTATTTATTTATTCATGAGAGTCACAGAGAGAGGCAGAGACATATGCAGAGGAAGAAGCAGGCTTTCTGCTGGGAGCCTGACTCAAGACTCGATCCCAAGACACTGGGATCACGACCTGAGCCAAAGGCAGACACTCAAACACTGAGCCACCCAGGTGCTCTCAAATAAATAAATTCTTTAAAAAAAAGTAAGTAAGCTCAAAATCAGTGTATTTTAGAAAATAATTTTGATAGACTAATATTCTTTTGTTGTGTAAAATACTTGCTGACCAACTCATGTGTAATCATAAAATAGATTTGCTTCTTTATGTCCTGTATGAAGGTAAACATAGATTTGGTTCAAATATTGCCTTGCAGGTCATCTAATTATATTTTATGAGCAAAGAAGTCGTTTACTTAAACATATTCTATTTTAACAGTTTAACAGAGAGGACAAACTTTTACTACGGATCCATTTACTTTTCATTACCTCCAATGATAAGAAATTTCACCCTATGATACAGAAGTAAATCATTTGAAATGAATGAAACATTTTTTTAGTGAAAATGTACTAAAAATTCTAGAGAAGTACAAATACATATGCTTTAAGTTTTTTTCTGTTTTTGAAATAATTGTAGGTTCACAGGGGATTGTAAGAAATAATATAGAGAGATCCTAAATACCTTTTACTCAGTGTTCCTCAGTGGTAACATCTTGCAAAATTGTAGTATAATATCACAAGCAGGGTATTGGTATTGATACAGTTAAGATACTAAACAGTTCCATTACCATAAGAATCCCTCTTTGCCCTTTACAGCCAGGCTCACCCACCTGTTCCCATTCTACTCCCACTTCCTGAATTTGTACTCCCATTTTGTTGTTTCAGTAATGTGATATGAATGGAATCCTACCTTTGATCTTTTGGGTTTGGCTTTTAATAACTTGCCATAATTCCCTCAAAATCCATCCAAGTTGTTGCATTTGTCAGCAGTCATTCTTTTTATTACTGTGTAAAATTTCATGGTATGAATGTACTGCAGTTTGTTCAACTATCCATCTGTTACAGGACATCTGGGTTCTGGTATTTGACTATTATATATATTGCAAACATTCTGGTACAGGATTTTCCTATGAACTTAAGTTTTCATTTCTCTGGAATAAAAATATTTAAGTTTTCATTTCTCCATGATGGCTAGGTTGTTTGGTAATTGCATGTTTAGCTTTATGAGAAACTGCCAAAATGTTTTCCAGAGTAGCTGTATCATTTTACATTTCCTCTAGCAGTGTACGAGTGATCTAGTTTTTCCGTATCCTCACCAATATTTGTCACTATTTTACTTTAGTCTCTTTGGTAAGTATGTGGTGATATCTCATGGTTTAATTTTGCATTTTCCTGATGGCAGTGGTGTTGAACATCTTTCACATGCTTGTTATCTGTATGTCACATCTTTGATGAACTATCTGTTCATGGCTTTTGCTCATTTCTAATTGGATGTTTTACTGAGTTTTGAGAGTTTTTTTTTTATGTATTGTAGATACTAGTCCTTTGCCAGACATGTAGTTTTCAAATATTTTCTCCTAGTTTATCGCTTATCTTTCCATGTTGATGACAGATCTTTTGCAGATTTTAATTTATGAGTCCATTTACCTGTTTCCTGTCTTATAGCTTATTTTTGTTATCCAGTTGAACTCTTTGCCTAGCCCTATAACCCAAAGTTTCTTTCTCTTTGTTTCCCTGTAAGTTTTATAGTTTTATGTTTGCATTTTAATCTGATCTTGGAAGAAAGTATTTAATATTTAATTATCCATGATGGTACTAGCTGTAAGATTTTAGAAGATGTTCTTTATCAAGTTAAGGAAGTTCTCTACTAGTTTGCTAAGAATTTTGATCATGAGTGGGTGTTGGATTTTATCAAATTTTTTTAGTGTGAATTTCATCTCTAGGTCTTTTTAGTAATTGAGTTTTCTATATTGAACAGGCTTGTATTTTGGAATATATCCTACTTGATTATGGTATATTACTATTTTTATGTGTATCTGGATTCTGTTTGCTAATAAAAATCTATTAGAAATTTGCATCTAAGGTAATGATCGATAATGATCTGTACTTTTCATGTTTTATACTGCTTTTTTGTCTGGTTTGGTATTAGGCTACTCCTGGCTTCATGAAATGAGTTGGGAAATGTTTCCTCATTTAGTTTCCAGAAGAGATTGTGTAAAATTACACAACTTTAGAAGATTGTGTTAATTCTTCTTGAAATATTTGACGGAATTCTTCAGTGAAACCATCTGGGCCTTGTGACTTTAAATTACATATTTCATTGCCTCAATGGCTAAGGACAATTCAGGTTGTGTCTTTTTGGCTGAACACTTATTCTTCTCAAGAATGCTTTTTATGTGGTGCTTCCACATCCTGACTCTCTACATCGTATATTCATGTGTAGATTTTTAGATTTTAAATCATTGTGAATTCTAGTGGAAACTGAAGTTATTAGTAACATGGATTAATGAAAAAAAAAGTTTCACTCAGACTAATTTGCAGAAAGGTAATTTCAGTGTCTCAACATTTTCTAGAAGGATCTTAATATGATCCAATAATGATTGTATGTTGGGAGCATGTCTAAAAGTGGATAGAGATGATGGTGAGCAAAAGTATTTTGAGGGGCACCTGGTTGGTTCAGTTGGTTAAACTGCCTTGAACTCAGGTCATGAGCAAGGTCCTGGGATCAAGCCCCACATCAAGCTTCCTGCTCAGCTTGGAGTCTGCTTCTCCCTCTGCCCCTCCCCCTGCTTATGCTTGCTCTTTCTCTCTTGCTTTCACTCAAATAAATAAAAATAAAATCTTTAGAGGAAAAGTATTTTGAAAAACTGCATTGCCGATGTTGCAGATGATTCTGTTTTTCTCCTATTTTATGTAAGGGCCAGTAGTCAAATTGGCATTAAGTTGTCAGAATTGGGCTAGCACATTTAGTTAAGGGTATACATACCTTCAAGGATGCCATAAAATCCTACTTACAAAAAAAACACCACCTTAATTGGCATTTTTGGCTTAACAGTTAAGTTTCCACTAAAACTAAGTGTTTTGGGCATCCTGTAATACCACATATATTTTAGGAAAATCATTTGCTCTTAAAAATTGAATATATTCATTTCCTGTATTTGTCCCTATTAAAAAGTTTATTTAATTGATCATATTTTTTGTAACTGTAATCCACAAAGACTTTATTATCCAAGTGTTTACTTCACAATTACATAAAGCTGTATATATTGTGATGACATAAACTATAACATATTGTTAAATGGTGTATCCTTTAGGTATTATTTTACTTAATGCATTATGTCATTAAATAAATTGCTGAACATGGAGCCTTAATTTTTTAATGACAGATCAGAATAATCTGTTAATTACAGTCTATTTTGTAATAAACTTTAAAACTTAGGAAAGTTTTAGAATTATAAGAGAAAAAGGTTGAAGTTATTAGAAAAAGTTAAGATAATCCATGGATCAAGGAAGTGGTGGGATTATTAGAGAAGAAAAAGTAAATGAAAGTTTAAAGACAAAAAGTAAAGAGCAGACATGGTTCCCATATACAAAATTTGCACCCCCTCCATCTGAATTCTGATTTAATTATTTTAGAGTAGGGCCAAAACCATTGACATTTTAAAAATATGATCTCTAGGTAATTCTAGTGTGCAACCAGTATAGAGAAAGGGAAGGTAAGCAGGTACATGACTCATAGCTTTTATTTATTTACTTTCATTGAGGAGTAGTGGGAATAGGAAGGCTTAACTAATTGAATGACCATATAGCATTGAGACTCTTTTTGAAACTATAATACCCCAATTCTTTGTGAAGAATCTATAGAATTAAATGGTTTTCTTCCCCAGTACTCAGTAATGGAGGAGGAAGAACACTCTCCTTAGAGGTTAACATGTTTGGTTTAAGATGTGAAGTGAATCAGGCAAATTTGAGAGTGCTAGTGAAGAGTATATTTGAAAGCTATAACTTTGGGTTCAAAGTTGCATGCAGTGATGGGGGTGTTAAAGGAAGCTGGGACAGCTGATGTAATAAAGTGAAATTTTCACATGAGTGAAGAAAACCAGCTTTTGTGTAAAAGTAGAGTGGGATTCAAAATTAAGAAATAGTTATAAAAGATTTTTTTTTAAATAAGTAAATTGCTGAAGTATAATTATTGATCTTGTAGAGATACTTGAGGAACTATAAGGCTGTGGTAATGTCTGGGTTATAAACATTTATTTAAATTACTCAGGAACTGCTGGAGAGAAAAAAAAGTTACATGAGCTGATAGAGGGATGCCTTGGGCTTTGTTAGATGAGGATGACAAATGTATACTGTAGGACAATATAAATCCCAAAGGAAGATTTGTTAAATAGTTGTGGTTGAGCAGTAGTCGGATCTATTATAGAGCCAAGAGAGTACTAGTACTCGTACTAAGAGTACTCTCTTGGCTCTATAGTACTCTTAGTACTCTTAGTACTATAGAGCCAAGATAGTGGGCAGTGTGGATCAAACAGATCCCAAGGTGACAACTATGATGAAGTAGAAGAATTTCAAAAAAATTTTTCAAGAAAAATTATTCAAATTTTGTTTCTCTATTCACAATTAAGCCTCAAAGGCAGATGCTATTTCATTGAGAAAGGCCACCCATCATCAGCAGCCATCTTTTTTTTTTTTTTTTTGAACTTGAATTTTCCTAGATCCTTCTTTGTCATTGTAATTTTGGACCATTTTTATAGTACTGCTATAATTTTTATAATTCTATAGAATCGTTGAGAAGTTCATAGCTATAATTTTTTTCATAGCTATACTTTAAAAATCTTAGTGCTTTCTTCTGTGAGATGTTTTTGCTTTTCTTTTTTTTTTTTTTTTTTAAAGAAAAAGTGAAATTTTCTTTTAGAGTTGACTCATTTAGATTTTCCAGTTGCTTTTCTTTGCTGAAAGGCTGATGAATGAGCTATTGGCTTCCTTACCAAATCGTTCTGCTTTTCCTTTTTACACAGTTAGTTTAGTTTATTCACATTCAGAATTCAATTCTCACCTTCCTCAATGCTAATATCAAACTCCTTGGCCAAATAAAGTTGTTAATTAAGAGTACTCAGTACAATTCTCACCTCCCGTAAGTGTTAACTCGAGACTTCCTTTATCAAATTGTACTGTAGGGAATATGTCCTATAATTGCTAAATCTTTTAGATGTATTCTATCACAAAGTTAGTCATTTCTTCCAGAATTCACTAAAAATTATTGGAACAGAATATCTTTTTCTAAGGTTATTACTGTAGATCAGTAGATGCAGGAAAAAAATTTCAAGTGAAGGAAAATTAAAAAGTACATGTAGAATAAAGTAGGGTACATTTATAATCAATGTTTGGTGATATGTTGGAGATTAGTGTGTTATTGGACTTCAGTAAGTGAAAAAAGTTAGCAATTACAAAGGTATATTAAAAAGGTACATGAATAAATTATGATATTGACACATGAATGTTACCTGGATAATATCTTTCCTCCTCTAAACATAATTATTTATTATGTATAAACTATTGGGGTCCAATATTAAGTCATTTATATACAGTATCTCATGTCATTCTCATTAGTCAAGAAGGTGGGCCTGAGAAAAATACCGATTTTATGTATGAGAATATCAAAGCTGACAGGTAATATTATAATTTATCCAAAGTCATACAGCTTACTTGTCAGGGTTGAATTTTGGAACTCCAGAGCTATTAGAATTTAATGCTTCCCTTAAGTGTACATGTTCATCATTGCCTTTACCTGTGAACTGTAATTTGCATTTTGATTTTGTGTTCCTAAGATTATTAATCATAGGGTAGAGATCTATCAGCCAGCATTTCTTAAACTCATTAGATCATGAAAAACTTTCATTCAGATCTAATAACAAGGACTGGTGATTTAGATGGTGGCCAATACTATATGGAAAAGAGCTCATCAGCCTTTTGTTTTACTACAGTAAGGTTACATCTCTTAGGAGATTAGATTCTAAAGTGAACACAGAAGGTGAAAATTATATTTAAATCAAATTACCCTTGTATGTAACTTAATGGACTTGTAAGTGCTTTATAAATGGTTTTGGGACCACAAACCTTATCATTTCCTCTTTTCCTTAGATAATATTTCTCTATAGACTTAATTCTTAGGAATTTTTTTAAAAGAATTTTTATTTATTCATGAGAGAGAGAGAGAAAGAAGGGCAGAGAGGCAGAGACACAGGCAGAGGGAGAAATAGGCTCCATGCCGGGAGCCCGATGTAGGACTCGATCCCGGGTCTCCAGGATCAGGCCCTGGGCTGAAGGCAGCGTTAAACTGCTGAGCCACCTGGGCTGCCCCTATAGACTTAATTCTTAAGTTTTCCTCAAATGCTTGGCTCCTGGACAGAGTATTTCACTTCTTTGAGAAAGACTGGCAAACTTTGTTGCCATTCACACATTCTTTACCTGGCTTGAGTAATGAGAACTGTTTCAGGTTTGATTGAATCCATGACTAGAGAATATAAATGAAGGTCTCAGGTTATTGCTGAGCTCTATCTAGTCTAATTTTTTTAAGTGAAAGCATGTATATAATTTACTATATTAATTTTTTTTCCTAGGTGTCTTGTCCTGAGATTATATAATCCCAACTTTTTGTGTTTTCAATGAACTCTTATTATCTGTGTGACATGTAGTGTTCTTAGAGCTCTTTATATTGTCCATATTTCCAAATTCCATTTCCATATTACAAGTCCAGCTTTAGTCCCCTATCTTTTAAATTTCAAACTTACCAAAAATTGAAATAGTAGTACAGAGATACCAGTCTACCATTTACCAACATTCACCAGTTTTTACCATTTTACCACATTTGTTTTCATCTTTCTTTTAAGTACAGGTCAAAAATGTGTTCCATATCACCAAATATATCTATAACTTTTAGACATTACGAAATATCACCACTAAATACTGCATTATGCAACTTTTTGGAAAGTGACTATCTTAAATAATCAGAATACATTATAACTTTCAAGAGAATTGACATTCATTATCATTAATTGGCATTAGTGATATATTCTTGTTACACTGTTCATATTTAAGTTTTACATTTGTCTTCAAAATGTCTTTGTTTCTTATTTTTTCAGTTTTTAAAAAATTTGAAATGGAAGTATAGTCAACATATAATAAATTTGCTTCAGGTGTGTGACAGTGATTTGACATCTGTATACATTACAAAATGCTCACTATGATAAGTGTAGTTACCATCCACCACCATTCAAAGTTATTGCAATATGTATATGTATATGACTGTATTCCTTGTGCTATACTTTTTAAAGAATGTTTGAAACCTGATTTTTTTTTTTTACTTATTTTTAAAGATTTATGTACTTATTTGAGAGAAATAGGGAGAGGGAGAAAGAGAAACTCAGTCATACTCTGCTCTGAGTACAAAGCCTAACATAGAGCTCAATCTCAAGACCTTGAGATCACAACCTGAGCCATAACCAAGAGTCAGATGCCTAACTGACTGTGCCACCCAGGTGCCCCTAATGCTGACTTTTCATTCTCAGGACTTATTTTATCACCAGAAACTTGTATCTCTTAATCCTCTTCAGCTAATTCATCCATATCTCCAACCCTCTCTCCTCTGGCAACCACCAGTTTGTTCTCTGTTGGTTTATTTTGTTTTTTAGATTGCACACATATAAGTGAAATCATATTGTAGTTGTCTTTGTTTCACTTAGCATAATACCTTCTAGTATATTCCATGTTGTTGTGAGTGGCAATATTTTATTCTCTTTTAAGACTAATACTCCATTTTATATGTATGACATCTTTATCCAGTCAGCTTTCAGTGGATGCTTGGGTTGTATTCATACCTTGGCTATTGGAAATAATGCTTCAGTGAATATAGAGGTGCATATATCCTTTTGAATTAGTGTTTTCTGTTTCTTTGGATAAATACTCAGAAGTGGGATTACTAGGTCATATGATATTATTACTTTTAATTTTTTGAAGAACCTCAAAAAATTTTCTGTTTTCTACAGTGGTTGCATCAATTTACATGCCCACCGACAGTGTATGAGTTTCCTTTTCTCTGCGTTCGTACTAAGATTTGTTATTTGTCTTCTCAGTATTAGCCATTCTGACTGGTATGAGGTGATACCTCATTTGATTTGGATTTGCATATCCCTGATGATAAATGATGTTGAGCATTTTTTCCTGTGTCTCTTGCCCATGTGTGTGCCTTTTTGGAGAAAGGTCCTCTGCCCATTTTTAATTAGATTGTTTTATTGATGTTGAGTTGTGTGAGTTCTTTATATATTTTGGATATTAACCCCTTATCAGCTATATCATTTGTAAATAACTTCTTCTACTCAGTTTGTTACATTGTTTTCTTGATGATTTCCTTCACTGTGTAAAAGGTTTTTATTTTGATGTAATCCAAATTATTTCTTTTTTATTTTGTTTCCCCTGCCTGAGGAGACAGATGCAAAAAAACATCGCTAAGACCCATATTCAAGAGTTTATTGCCTATATGATCTTTAAGGAATTTTATGGTTTCAGGTCTTACATTTAGATCTTTAAGCCATTTTGAGCTTATTTTTATATGTGGTATAAGAAAGTCCAGTTTTGCTCTTTTCTTTTTTTTTCTTAAGATTTTATTTCTTTATTTGAGAGACAGAGAGGGAGAGTACACAAGTAGGGTGAAGGGCAGAGGGAGAAGCAGACTTCCCGCCGAGCAGGGATCCTCATGTGGGGCTCGATCCCAGGACTTGGGGATCATGACCTGGGGATCATGACCTGAGCCAAAGGCAGATGCTAGACAAACTAAGCCACCCAAGTTCCCCCAGCTTTGTTCTTTTGTATATAGAAATTGTTTTTTCTCCATTGTATATTCTTGCCTTCTTTGTTGTAGATTAATTTACCATATTCTCATGAGTTTATTTCTGGGTTCTTTGTTCTTTTTCGTTGATATATGTGTCTGTTTTTCTGGTAGTACCATACTGTTTTGATTAGTATAGCTTTGTAGTAGATCTTGAAATCTAGGTTATGATACATTTAGCTTTGTTCTTCCTTCTTAATATTGCTTTGGTCCTTTGGGGTCTTTTGTGGCTCCATACATATTTTGATGATTGTTTGTTCTGGTTATGTGAAAAATGCTATTGGCTTTTTGATTGGAATTTCATTGAACCTGTAGAATGCTTGTGATAGTAAAGATGTTTTAACAAAATTAATTCTTCTAGTCTATGAGCATGGAATATCTTGCCATTTGTTTGTGTTGCCTTCAGTTTCTTTCATCAATGTCTTAATAGTTTTCTGAGTACAGGTCTTTTCACGTTAGTTTGTTCCTAGATTTCTTATTCTTTCTGGTGCAATTGTAAATATAATTGCTTTATTAATTTCTCTTTATTCTACTTCATTATTAGTGTATAGAAATGGAACTGATTTTTGTGTATTAGTTTTGTATCCTGGGACATTACTGAATTAATTTATTCTAATAAGTGGAGTGAAGTTTTTAGGGTTTTCTATGAATAGCATCATGTCATCTGCAAATAGTAACATCTTTACTTTTTCTTACTGATTTGGATGCCTTTTCTTTTTCTTATCTGATTGCTGTGGTTGAAGCTATATGCTTTCTTAAACATTAAATACTAAGTGCTCTCTTATGACTGACCCATCCTTAGGTACAGTTTACCATGGTACTGAGGGATTTCAAGATAGAATTATATCATGGCTTTTTCATTTTTATTTTCTTTTTGTTCTCTTGTTTTAAATTCTTTTCAATAGTGTCCTTTATTACAGTTTCAGTCAACTCTGTTTTTTGAGCACCTTGTAATGCAGTGTTCATTTCTACAGGAATTCTGTTTTGTTCAGTTTTGTTTTTTTCCTTGTATTGGTTTTTAGTCAGCTCTCACATAACATCTTCCTGGTTTTATTTACTTCTATTTTGAGATTTTCAATTTCTGATTTGAGATTTTTTATGTCCTCAACTGCTCATTTAATGATGCCTAATACAAGTTGGAATATTATGGTTTTTTTTTTCTCTTCATGGAGTTCTTTTCAGGTAAATTTTTAATCAGTTGAAGGATTATGCTCTTTTGGTTCTCTTTTTTATAGTCGTACTGCATGGATGCTGCTGGCTCTTTGCTGCTTCTAAATTTTTTTTTTCAAAAAAAAAATAAATAAATAAATTTTTTTTTTCTAGACTAGAAATAAGTTTATACCTGGAGGCAATGGTGAGACTTTTGAGTAGCTTACTGTTTTTTTGTTTTGTTTTGTTTTTTAACGTTTTATTTTTAAGTAATCTCTACACCCAACATGGGACTCAAACCTACAACCCTGAGATTAAAAGTTGCATATTCTACTGACTGAGACAGCTAGGAACCCTTCGAATACCAGTTTTTAAAATTTTTAATTCAGGTACTACCCTTTTCTCTTTATAAAACCAGAATAGGTTGAACCACAGCAGTCTTCTTCTTTACCTTTTTTCCTTTTTTTTTTTCTTGCAGTAGCATCTTCTGATTCTGAAATAATTTCATGTTTCCATAGATCTTGTACTTTTCATAACTTGCTTCTCCCTGTCACTGTATCACCAAACCTCTAAGGACTGTCTGCCTCTTCTCTGTTGCTTCTCATTCACCAGAAAGTGATGCATTCTTAAGACTGCTGTGTTTGCTCCTGCCTACTTGTAAGCCTCCTCTTTTCCATCAGCCAGCAGCCACTTTTCTTATCCATCAGGTCCTAGACCTGTTCTCAATATTGCCTCATTCAGGTAAGATCTTTTCTTTCTTAGTGGTTTTTGTATTTTTTGTTTTGTTTGTTTTTTGCATTCCACCTCTGTGAGGATTTCTCTTCTCTTTTTTATGCTCTCTCCTTCCTGTTCTTGCATGGGTATCTGAGGTTGTAGATATTAATCTCCCCACCTATATATGCCTTCACATTCTCTAGTTTTCTTTCTATCCGAGTTATGTGATAGGGAGGAATAGTTTTGTTTTCTCTTCTATTAGATCTGCAGTTTTTAGAAGCTATTGGTTGTTATTATCTGACAGGAAAATGGAACTCTAGGTAGACTTAATCTTAGGAAAATTTGGAGTCTGCATACAAGTGAAAAAATTCTTTGAAGGAAAAACTATTGTACAAATATGATGTTGACGTGCTAATGCTGGATCACATACCTTTTAAGAGTTTTGCATTTTCTATGTACTAAGGATTTTATTGAATGAAACTGATGATTCATCTCATCAATGAAACTGACTACATATTGAAAAAAAAACACATTGAAAAGTTTCTTGTTATGTAGTTATGAAAGTAAATAGGCTGTAAAATAGCATTTTATTCCTTAAGCTTTATTTATGAAGATTATAACTGAAATGATACAATTGTAATCTTGATAGCTATTCTCAAGCATTCAAAATAAAGTACATTTTCTCTGTAAAGCTAGGAATATTATATGTATAAATTCATGTTCACAAATTATAACATCCATGTTGTTTTTAATCCATGATTTTATGATGTTAGTCCTTTAATATATTAAATATAGTTTATTATTTGTTATGTTCCCTACCTTCGTCTGTAAATAATTCTCTTAGAAGCATAGGAGGCTTGGTCCCATGGGAATAAATTTGTATAGTCCAGTACTTTGTCAATTATAATAGCTTCAGATTTATTCTTTGTAGTAGATTATCATCTTTGTGAGTAAAATCCAATGAACAACATGACTCATTCCCTAATTTTGTTTGCATAGGTGGTGAACTTGTGCAAAAACATGCTAATGTAGCAGACTTGAAATTACTGTTCTTAGAAAGGCCTTTCTCAAAAGTATAGTTATTCATTGGTGTATGAAACTTGAATATCAGTGATGTTCCTGCAGTTCCATAACTGGTAAGAGTGACTCACTGTGCCTAAACTCTTTATACAAATAGTGTGGTTTATGTTGAACACCTGCTTTTCTTCTGAGAGTCTGGCATTTTGGTCTGTGCTAGACAGATGGTATCTACAATGACCAGCCCTCCTTACACACCTTGGACACTAAATCTTTAATAAGCTTCTTTGATAGACATCACTCCGCATGAGTTATCATAACTCGCTGTTGAAGGAATCAAGTGAGTCTCACATGACTCCATTGGAAGTTACTCTTAGAAGCTTGCATCTAGTTTCTTTCAGAGTTGTTTCAGATGCCTTTTACCTTTGCTGATTTTGCTTTGTAATCTTCCACTGTAATAAATCTTAACCTTTCACTATAATGAATATAACTAGAGGCTAAATCCAGTGAGTCTTTTTTTGTGAATATCTGAACCGGGGTTGGTTTTGAAGTCCCTCAATGTACACAACCTTTGAATAATTATGAAGTATTTCTTAACACTATTGACAAGGAAGTTATATATTTAATATTCATCTTAGTTTTTTAATATAAATTCTCATTTTTCAGGTCTGCAGAATAAAGTTTGTTTTTCTCTTAAGAATCTTAAATAGAACTGGCAATAAAAAGAATCTTTATAAAGTTATGGGCTTTTTCCCATGGAATTGGATACTAGTGTGATGATACAATATTATATTGATCCTGACATTTAATTTATTTTGAACCAATATTTATTGAACAGTCACTATGTATAGATACTGTGCTGGATACTAAGGAGGTAATGTGAACAAACTGACCCAGCCCCTCTCTTTGATCTCAGAATTTAGTTGAGGTGCTGAACAGTATCACGTTACACAGTTAACCTTATAATTACCTATCTCATAAATACCATGAAGAAAAAGTACAGGGATGTGTGAGAGGACCCTGGTTTTATCTATTAATATTGGAGTCTAGTAAAAAGGCTTATTGGGGTGCCTGGGTGGCTCAGTCAGTTAAGCATTTGCCTTTGGCTCTTGTCACCATCCCAGCATCCTGGGACAGAGCCCCGCATGGAGTTCCCTGCTCAACAAGGTGTCTGCTTCTCCCTCTTTCTCTGTGTTCCCTCCCACACACCCCACTCGCTCTCTTTCGCTCTCTCTCTCTCAAATAAATATTTTTAAACAGGGCCTATTTTGCAAAATAATAATTGAGGTAGTAAGATCTGCAGGATGAGTAGGAATTCACAGGAAATGTATATCTGCTCCCATGCCCTGGACATGTCTGTGTGATGTGTGTGCCAAGTATGTCTATGCTCCTTGTCTAAAAGATAGGGTTGAAGAGAAGGAAGGAAGAAAGAGCAAAACTGAAAAAAATTCAGTTTCAAAAGTAAGCCTGGTTTATTAAGGGAAGTAAAAGAGAACTTTCTGGCCTGGTATAGAGTAAGAGGAGAAATAGCTAAAGATGAAATTTGAAAATGCGGTCAATGGATTTCAAGCTAGATGCCAAACACTTTGAGATTTGCATAACCCTTTGCCATTTACTAAAGATGTTGTAATATCTCATGCTTTTAATTTCATGACATTCAGGAATTATTGTCATGCTACAAAGGAAAAAATTAACGGAAAGAATATATGATTTTTTCCAAGTTAGCATATTATGAAATGTAATGCCAGTATATAAGTCCAGATTTTCAGAATTCAAGTGCTATGTATATATTGTCTAATTGGCTAGAAGGATAATAATAAGAGTAGTATTACATTATTTGGAAGTTGAGAGTGTTATAGTTAATTTTATATTTGCTTTATTTTACAGCATGTTATTATACTTTTACAGTGTTTTCCTTTCTAAACATACATTAATGTTTAAAGTTTTTGGGGGAAACTAGTATAGCATCAGATGAAAGTACTTCATCTCAGAAACCTTTCCATTGTTTTTTAGTGTTCATTTCTCAGATATTCTCATACTTGTGTGCATAAAATATACTTGGAAACCTGGTTAAAATATATATTTCTGGAAGACATTCTAAATAGAATCTGACTAATTTAGCATGTTATGTGATCAGTGATTTGTATTTAAAAAAAAAGAAAAAAAACAGCCCATTTTGGGTTTCCAGTTCTGTGTAAGATGAGCTTGCTTGGAAGTTACCACTCCATCCTATCAACAAACAAAAAGTTGAATTGAAAAACCAATTCTTCCTAGATTTACAAGAGATCCAAAATTGGAAGGGAAAGAAAGTACAGTCTTAGCTTACCAGCACAGAGACCAATGAGCAGAAACCCCTGTAGGAACCAGTCCCGGGATAGAAAAATATAAACTGTAATTGAATTGCTGGAGGTTCACTGCATAAACTCTGAGAGTTACAAAAAACAAAACAAGGGGGTTCTAGTCATGGGGAGCCCCCATAGTATTATGAGGTTTATCTCTAGGAGCTTGACCAGATTGCTGCAGTAAGTATCAGAGAAAAGTCACTCAGGCTTCTAGCAAGTAGAGGGGTAAGGAACCATTTTAAACTATACCAGAGCACTGTGTTCTTAAAAAAAAGTCTGTTCTTAGGGGAAATATGTTGACCAGACTCTAACCTGCTGGAGTATTATCAGAGACTAACTGACCTGGGAAAGGAGAATACCCAACTCCAGTCAATTTTAGTGTTTTGTGTGAAAGCAAGGAAATACCCCAGCTCCACCCCACTCTAGCCATCCTATCCTGTCTAAGGGAGAAGAAAAAAACTGAAAAGCAGTTGTGAAGTTCACAGTACAGAGGCATAGGCTTACTAAAAGATCGAGACCTGATCATAGGACTATAGAACACTTTCCCTATTCTCACATCTCATCACTGCATTATTAAAGGCCTATTTATAGCAGTGCCTTTTTCCCTGGCACTGTCAAGAAAGATTTACAAGACATAACAAAAGGTTAAAAAAAATTGAAGAGACAAAGCAAGCATCAGATATGGCAAGAATGTTGGAATTATCAAAGCAGGAATTTAAAACAACCGTGATTAATAGGCTAAGAGTTATAATGGATAAGACAGCATGCAAGAATAGATGGACAATGTAAGTAAAGAGATGGAAATCCTAAGAGAATCAAAAAGAAATGCTAGAAATAAAAGATACTTTAACAGAAATGAAGAAATCCTTTGATGGACTATAGTAGTAGACTGAACATGGGTGAGGGAAGAATCTCTGAGCTAGAGGATATATGAGTAGAATCTTTGAAAACTAAAAATCAGAGAGAACAAAGCCTGAAAAAAAACAAAAACTACCCAGAATATCCATGGACTATGGGACAACTACAAAAATTTCAATACATGCATAATGGAAATAACCAGAAGGAGAAGAAAGGAACAGAAGAAAGATTTGCAACATCAATGACTGAGATTTCTCCAAATTAGTATCAGATCTCAAACTACAGATTAAGAAAGCTCAGAGAACACCAAGCAGGATAAATTCCAAATGAACTACACCTTGGCATATCATCTTCAAACAATAGAAACTCTAAAAACAAATTCCTAATAGAAGGCAGAGTGGGTGGGGGTAGAGGGAACCCTACCTGTAGAGGCACAGGAACAAAAATTACATTTGACTTCACAGAAACCATGTGAACAAGAAGAGAATGAAGTGAAGTACTTAAATGTTGAGAGGGAGCGAGGGGCGGGGAGGACAACCTAGCATTTTGCACCCTGTAAAATTATATTTTACAAGTGAAGGATAAATATGTGGTCAGACAAATAAAAATTGAGATTTGTTGCCAGTTGACCTTCCTTGTAAGAAATGCCTTAAAAGAAGTTCTTTAGAGAGAAGGAAAATATATAGGTCAAAAACTTGTGTCTATATAAAGAAAGGAAGAACATCAAAGAAGGAATAAATAAAGGTGAGGTGAGAACTTAGGAAAGGAAATAAAATGTGTACAGATGTACATAAAACTGTCATTGTTTATAGACAACATGATTGTCTTTTTTTTATAAATTTTTTAAAAAAATTTTATTTATTTATGATAGTCACACAGAGAGAGAGAGAGAGGCAGAGACACAGGCAGAGGGAGAAGCAGGCTCCATGCACTGGGAGCCCGACGTGGGATTCGATCCCGGGTGTCCAGGATCACGCCCTGGGCCAAAGGCAGGCGCTATACCGCTGTGCCACCCAGGGATCCCTGTTTACAGACAACATGATTGTCTATGTGGAGGACCGAAAAGAATCAAAAACGCTTTTGGAACTAATGATCAATTATTGCAAGATTTCATGATACAAGGCTAATATGCAAAAGCCAATTGCTTTCCTGTATACCAACATGAGATTTGTAATTAAAAACACAATACCATTTACATAAGCAGCCCCCAAAATGAAATAAATACTAAGGTATAACTCTAACAAAATATGTAAAAGATGTATATGAGAAAAATTACAAAAGTAATGAGTGAAATCAAAGAATAAATAAATAGATATTTTATATTCATGGACATGAAGACTCAATATTTATTGTCAGTTCTTCCCAATTTGATCTATAGACTCATTGCAATCCCAATAAAAAAATTCCATCAAATCATTTTGTGCATGTTGATAAAATGAATCTAAAGTTTATACGGTGAGGCAAAACACTCAGAATAGCCAACACTGTATTGAAGGAGAACAGAGTTGGGAACTGACGTTACCTAATTTTAAGACTTATTCTAAAGCTACAGTAATCAAGACATTGTGGTTTTGATCCAAGCTTAGAGGAATACATCAGTGGAACAGAATAGAGCCTAGAACTAGATCTCCATCAACAGCTGATCTTTGACAAAGGGGCAAAGGCAACACAGTGAAGCAAAGATAATCTCTTTAACAAATGGTTCTGGGACAGCTAGATACCCACATGCAAAAAAAGTGGATCTAGGTACAGACCTTATACCTGTCACAAAAATTAACTTAAAATGTACAAACCTAAATATAAAATCCAAAACTATAAATTTAGGAGATACCATAGGAGAAAACCTGGATGACCTTGGGCAGGGTGATACCTTTTTAGATAGAAACCAAAGACATGATTCCTGAAATAAATCATAAATGATAAACTGGACTTTATTAAAATGAAAAATTTCTGCTGTATGAAAGGGCAATATCAGAAGAATTAGTAGACAAGCCACAGACTGGGAGAAAAACATTTGCAGAAGACTCATAAAAAGCTCCTATTATCTGATATATTAAAAGTATTCTTAAGAGAATGAAAACACACAAAAATGGGCCAATGACCTTAACAGACACCTCACCAAAGAAGATATACAGATGGCAGTTCAGAATATGGAAAGACACCCCACATCCTATGTTATCAGGGAAATAACAATTATGATGACAATGAGATACCACTGCACATGTATTAGAATGCCAGAATTAAAAAAACTGAGAACACCAAATGCTAACAAGGATATGAAATAACAGGAACTCTCATACGATGCTGGTAGGAATCCAAAATTGTAGAGCTTCTTTGGAAAAGTTTTTTATAAAACTAAACATAATATTGCCATATGATAGCAATCATCGTGTTGGTATTTATCTAAAGAAAATGAAAACAATGTCCACATGAAAACGTATATACATATTAATAGCAGCTTTACTCATAATTGCCAAAAACTTGGAAGCAATGTTTTTCAGTAAGTAAACAGATAAGCTGGTACATCCAAACAATGGAATGTTACTCAAGAGTAAAAAAAAAAAAAAAAAACCTCAGCTGTCAAATCATTAAAAGACCTGGAAGAACCTTAAATGCATATTACTAAGTGAAAGAAACCAATTTGAGAAGGCTACATATGGTGTAATTCCAAATCTGTGACATTCTAGAAAAGGTAGAAGTATGGAGACAATAAAGATGAGTGGTTGCCAGGAGTGGGTGGTGAGAGATGAATAGAGTACAGAGGATTTGTAGGGCAGTGACAGTACTCTGTAGATATTATAATGATGGGTATATGTTGTAATACTTTTGTCCACACCCAAGAATGAATGTACCCTAAGAGTGAACCCCAAGGTAAAGTATGGAATTTGGGTGATATGATGTGTCAGTGTATGTTCATTCATGGTTAAAAAATACACACACACACACACAATACTGGTAAATAATGTTGACAGTGGGGGAGTCTGGAGGAAAAGGATTATATGGGAAATCTCTGTTCCTCCCTCCAATTTTGTCAAAAACCTAAAACTACTTAAAAAATAAGTTCTAGAAAAAAAATCCCAGATGATTTTTGATGCAAGTGGTCAGAGTCAATACTCTGAGAATTGAGTTTGTATCTCTGTTATAGCTATAGGTGTACTTATAACCTCTTATCTGAGTTCAAATTCTGCTGTCTCTGATAATTCCTGGCCATAGAACAGAGGCAAGTTGATTCTGTCTTCAGATTCCTCAAGTGAAACAGAGATAAGACTAGTACCTGTCTTATAAGGCTTTGTGGAGACTAAGTGAGAGAGGTGTAAATACCTAAGAGTTCTTGCACACGGTAAACTATAGATATTACTGGTGATGGTGATGCTTTTGGTTAGGTAGAAAACACCTCATCCCCATCTCATGGAACACGGTGTTTTTAATCTCATGTCTGCCTTTTTGATTCATTTCAACAAAATTCTCTAAGGGCTGCATCTGCTAGGCTCTTTATCACATGTTCAGAAATCCTGTGGCGTTTATGCTACAAGTTAATGCTTTCCTATTTTTAACTTGTTAGGTTTTGTGATGAAAATGCATTCTTTTATTCGAATATTTTTGGATATTATAAAAATTCCTAGGCAAGTAAACAAGATTTACATTTTTCGAAACTTGTTTATTTGTTGTTTTGTATTCATTATTTAACTATATGTACATTTCCCTAATAAATGGGCATATCTAGTGGCAAGGGCCTGTGTCTTTCTGCTCACTTTTACCTCTTCCAAACACTGTATTACTTCATCCATTTATTCATCCATCTGTTGATTCTTTATTGTTAGTTCCACAAATATTGATCAAATATATACTACAGTTTTTGTATCTGTAATCTATAACCTTGTTAAGTGAATAGTGGATGAATCAGCTTGTTTCTTTACTACATTGTGTATCAGTCTTCTTCAGATACAACCTCTAAGCATTTTTATGTTATTGTTACTATTTTTTAAAGAGAACAAAAGTTTTTTTTTTTTTGAGAACAAAAGTTTTACTGACTTATAAACTGGTAATTATGCATAAATATGCAGTTTAGTGTCTCTTATGTTCATATACAATTTTGCCTTGAGATACATGTTTGAATCACATATCTCATGTTAGAGTTGTTTTCCAAGGAGAAGTAATCTTTTTTTTTTTTTTTTTTTTAAATTTTATTTATTTATTTATTTATGACAGTCACACACAGAGAGAGAGAGAGAGGCAGAGACACAGGCAGAGGGAGAAGCAGGCTCCATGCACCGGGAGCCTGACGTGGGATTCGATCCCGGGTCTCCAGGATCGCGCCCTGGGCCAAAGGCAGGCGCCAAACCGCTGCGCCACCCAGGGATCCCTCCAAGGAGAAGTAATCTACTTAGGTCTGATAAAGGGAAAAAAATAGATGCATAGGAAACATGGAACATGATGGACACAACTTCTTTAATTTATCTTACCAAGTATGGATTATGCAAAGTCAATTACAATATAGTATTGAACTGTTGATACGTCAACTCTTCAGAAGCATTGAAGAGTTGAGGTATATTTAGTAGGGTCCTGGGAATGTATAGTGCAGCCAGAGGAAAATCATTCTGTTAAAATGTTTGTATATTGTGCTTTTTACCAGTTTGTTTGTTTTCAGGGTACTACAACCATAAATAATAGGCAGTTCTCACATCACATCTCTCTCCCTATGTCATTGTCTACAGAAGTTGGTTAATTAGGGATTTTATGAAGAAATACTTTGGAATAACTTTGTAATGTATATTTATATACATAGATAGGTCATCATAACTATATGACTCCAAAAGGCATACATTGAAATTTTGATAAGAATCTGTTACCTTATAGGAGGTTTGATTAACATTAAAAAGAGAAACCATATTTTTTAAATAATCCCTTTAAGGAAATTAAAAATTCCATTCATCATGGGAAATATATTAAATATCAACAGCTACAGATGAGTTAATAATAATCCCTTTTAGTTTTACATAACCTTTTAAAAAAGGGTTATAACATTAAAAAGTTACAACATTTGGATTAAGTGATGTTTTTACTTGTTCCCATAATAAAAAATTTAAGAAGGTTTAATGTATAATAGATTTAACAGGAAAAAGCCTGCCCTGAAGTTATTGCCTAAGCCCTTCTGGATATTTTGATGCACCTTGACTGCCCTCTTCAGGCTGCATATTAATATATTAGAAGAATTTACAATGTCCTTTAAATTCATAAAATTAGGCCTGTAATATTCCTCTGAACTACTGAAACAATAGTTTTTTTAGGTAACAGTTGAGTGCTTATAGCATTTGTGGTTTTCACCTTTCAATTTCAGATGGCAGTGAGGTCTGAAGTGTGCTAATAAGTACTGGTGATGTCTTGTTCGTCTAAACCAACATAGACAGATGCAAGAAACCAGTGAATTTCTTTGTCATTAGTTAGGATTCCTCTGTTTATCTCTTAAGCATTGAGTAGTTAAAATATGGGTGGAAAGGGAAAGTGGAGTTAAGTTTGGAGAACTGGGTTTAGTTTTTAGGGTACATTCCTTCTAAGGAGTCCTTTTTACTATGAGTAGGTATCATTAACATTGAAATACATATTTCTCAGGCTCATTGAATTATTTCATGACAGACAGATTTGTTCACTGATGCTGTTGCTACTGAATTGCACCCAACAGAAAAAAAAGTCCCCATTGACCCTGTCAGTATTAAATTTTCTCTAAGTATTATATTTATGTTGAAGAAGTGTAATTTGCTTGGCTTCTGGAATTCTCTGTTCAGCTAGATGTATTCTTTTTAAAGATTTTTTATTTATTCATTTGAGAGAGTGAGTAAGCATGTGAAAGCAAGGGTGGCGGGGGAGGGTCCAAGGGAGAGGGAGAAGCAGACTCCCTGCTGAGCAGGTGGTCTGCCATGGGTTCTTTCTCAGGATCCCAGGATTGTGACTTGAGCGGAAGGCAAATGCTTAACCACTAAGCCACCCAGGTGGATATATATATATATATATAGGGGAGGTGAGAAAGACAAACTAGGGGAGGTGAGAAAGACAAACTAGCATTCAAGTGAAAATGATAGAGTGTGAAGTGAAAATAAATAAGCAAGTAAGTAAATAAGGTGATTTGTGACAGTGACCTGTAAGGGGTGGGTAGTTAAGGAAGCTGATGCTCAGGTGACATTTTGAGCTGAAATCTCAAGAAGCAGTGAATAATGTGAGTGTGTTTCAGTTACACTAACAACAAATGCTCTTAGGTTTCAATTTTGGAAGAGTTACACCCCCTCCTGGGCCTGTCTGCCCAATTATAAAATGAAGGGGTTGGGTCTTCTGATTTCTTGGAGCCCTTCCTTGATAGCCTCGATATATATATATATATCTCACTCAGCCAGATATATTAAGTAGAAGCAACCTGTCTAGAAAATGTTTTGGTGGTTTTGGTGCTCTAGATTCCAAAGGAGAATATGTAAAAAATAGGTCGTAACTTCATTTATTTACTATTTAATAGCCTCCTATATTTTCCCAGCTAGACCAATAGTAACATTCTAAGTGTTTTCCAAACATTTATTTTCTCCTCCTCCAATATATAGTACACACTGTTGCCCGATACTGCTTTTTAAATTAGTATTTTGCACAATACACTTTTTTCAGAACACTCGTAGTTGTTGACTGTTTATAAAGTCAAAGTCCTATTTATCTGTCTACTAGAAGAAATCTTCCAGTCTCTTCTTTCCTTATTTTCTAATATGAAGCTTATATTCTGTTATTTGAAATACATAATACACATTTTAGGCTGGGTAATCCTTTTTTTATACTGCTTCTGCTACCTTAATATTCCCTTCATGTCCTTTCTTACTATAATTTTAGCCCTTCCATTCTTTTCTGAATATTTTCACATTCACACTTTGTCCAATGATTCCAGTCCACTGTGACCTCATTCTCTTCTATATGCTGTATATATCACCCTTAAAATCTGTGTTCTTTTTTTTTTAACATACAGTCGATCTTTGAACAGACAGGATTTAGGGGTATTGACACCCTCCCCCCATGCATTCGAAAATCTGTGCATGCCTTTTGATTCCCCCAAAACTTACTAATAGCCTACTGTTGAAAAGAAGCTTTACATATAACAAACAATTGGTTAACAAGTATTTTCTATGTAATATGTATTATATGCTGTATTCTTATAATAAAGGTAGAGAAAAGAAAATGTTATTAAAATTATAAGGATGAGAAAATACATTTATAGTATTGTATTAAAAATTTGCATGTGAGTAGACCTTTGCAGTTCAATCCCATGTTGTTCAAGGGTCAACGGTATGTACCTTACTTATGTATTAGTGCGTTTCTATTCATTTTTCTAAGAAGCCTCTTAAAGGTGGAGATTGTTAGTTATACTTCTTTATTATTGCAGCACATATTAAAATGATGAGTAAACATCATTGAAGATTAAGATATGGGTTCCATATTTGCATATGAAATTAACATTATGAATTATGTTAGATGATGTTTTAGATGATGTTAGATGTTAAATAATGACTTAATCATTAGATGATGTTAGATTTATGAGTTAGTCATTATTACCTTTCAAGTCATGACGACTATTCCTTTGGTAAATAGCATATATTTGTGATGTAAATAGATTTAAAATATTTCTTCTTTTTCCTTCCAAGACCACCAGTATAGTAAATTGGCCTTAAAAGAGACATTAACCTTAATGTAAACCTAAGTGGGCTTTTTCATTGCAGAATTCAGAATCTCCAGTGTAGTGATACTTAGGGTATATATGCTGTATTGACTTTTTAGGAAAGTATGTTATTCATTATCACCATTATCAAGCCTTTGTTAGATCCATATTCTGTAGTAGGCCCCAGCCATTGAACAATGAATGCATTAATAATATAACATGGATGAGAACAGATATGTGGATAAAATAAATAGTGCTATGCATTAGCTGAGAATTTCCATTTTGGGCAGTTGCCTTAACAAATACTGTGGACATAGGGATTTGAAGTGACTTCCAAAGGAGAGGAAGTTTTTGAGCAAGGTTTTGAAAGAAGGGAGGACATTCTAAGCAAAGGATTTAAACTTGAAGAATGAACATGAGATGTCATAAAATAGAAAGCCTTTAAGTATGACATGTTCATATGACATAAATCATAGATCTAAGTTGCGGCCAGAGTATGGAGGATTTTGTCTTCTGTTTTGGCCATTTTGTCTTCTCTTTACATAGACAGTGGGTAACTCAGACTTTGGAACACAAGATAGAATCTACAGTTGCTAATTGGGAACTTCAGTTGAAAAAGTGGAGTGATACGGAATACAGAGTTTCAAGGCAAAATTAATTTATCCTCTTTGACTCCTCAATACTCTTTGTCACATTTTCTTGTTTTCTTCAGAGTATTTAAGATTATCAGAAATGTTGAGCATACTTGTATGAGGCCTCTCTTTCTCACTGAACTGTATTCTCCTTAATATAAGAGCCCTTGCTCCTACATTAATTTTTGGTGGCACTAATGTATATTTGTGGAGTGAATTAATGAATGCATGAATGTATATTTAGTAGATTCCAGTGGGTCTGGGCTGGTTACAACATTATGAGGGAAAGAAACTCAACATTATTCCTGTGCTACATCGTTCTATAAAATATTATACACAGATGTAAGAATACTAAAATTTTATTGTTTTCTTCATATTTTTCAGAACGAAGCGTTTTCATTTCTTAGAATATCATTGTCACAAGAAGGCCAGTTTTTGCTGATTTGCTTTTTCCCTTAGTTCCAGTTTTTTGAAGTTAAAATGTTCTTTTGTGTAAAATTATACTGGTTTTTAAAAATTGTGATGTTATCTGCGTAATGATTTTTTCTAAAGGTACCATTGTTCTCTTGAGGTTTATTAGTATGCAGAGATGTTCAGACCTACTTAATTGTTGGTGCCAATTCACTGTGTGGAGTGCTTCTTTAAAAATCATTGATAGATACTTGCTGGTAAAATTATATTCCATATGACAAAATTCAAATCAGATTTTAAGACTTATGCTGGTTTTTACTGTTTTTATTGTAGCAGTGAGGCATTGTTTTAAATAAAGGCGGGCAAAAGCTCTGTATTCTCCATGTATTCCTCTTATAAACAGAGCATGTTCTGATTTGTGTCACAGCTTCATTTTGCCATCATCTTAAGTCGTTTCCCTCCTTAGGCCTTTGTGTTTGCTCTTCGTGCTACCTGAAATGTTTATCTCCAGCTTGCTTCAGTGATGTGGGATTTGAGCTTTAGAGTCACTCTTACCTGAGAAACCTTTCATGATATTCCATCTACATAGATACTCCATTATTTTCTGTAATACCATTCTCTGTATTATATTATTTTCTCAGTGTATGTTGTAGATTTTAATTGCTTATTTGGTGGTTTATTATATGTCTCTTTACTAAAATATCAACCTCATGAGAGCAGAGACCTTGAAGATTGCTTAGTTACTGCTATTAAGTGCTCAGTAAATAGTTTCTCAGTGAATTATAGTAAATTAAATCTTATTTAGCCACCAAAGCTTTAAAAGATTGTGTTCATTTTCATTGAACATATTCTGTGTACTGAGCACAGTGCAGTCTTAAGCTGATCCTTACAATGTACTGTGGTCCAATAAAATGATGCCCTTGAGGTCTTTATACTAAATGACCTCAGATTATAGCCCTTTTCGTATTTAACCCTTTTAAATATGTTTTAATCACGGCAGTATTATGTGCTCCTTGTTAATAAAAAGAGCCTCAAGTGAACAACTACACTTTCTAGCCTTTGCGCTCTTCCGCATGTATGGTTGGGCACAGGCAATCACTATTATTTCTTTGTATTTTCTTCCTCTGGTGACTTTTTTCTTCATATCTCTAAATGTTAGCCTTATAACAAAATTTTATAAAGCAAATGTAATCTTGATGTTTCTTGCTATAATAGATAAGGATTTAATCATCTCTCATTTCTTTCATCTCTCATTTTTATAGCTTTCTAGTTCTTTTATTATTCTAGCAGTAAGTAGCATCCTTCTGTTTCTTGTCCATGATCTATAGACGACCTCTCTTGATTCTCTAATTAGTCACATGAAGATTAGTAAGCACTAGTAAGCACCCCCCCCTCCCCCTGCCTCTTCCCCTTCCTTTTTTACTTGTCAAATCCTGTTGACTGTCATCAAGAGTTGATAGCAATGGGACACCTGGGTGGCTAAGCGGTTTTGTTCCTGCTTTCGGATCAGGGCGTGATCCTGAAGTCCGGGGATCGAGTCCCACATCGGGCTCCCTGCATGGGGCCTGCTTTTCCCTCTGCCTGTGTCTCTGCCTCTCTCTCTCTGTTTCTCATGAATAAATAAATAAAATCTTTAAAATAAAAGTTGATAGCATTTACATTCTGTATTCAAATTTTTCTCATTTCCAATTAGCCAAAAGTATGATACATTTTAATTTTTGCATCTTGTTTAGAACTTTTATAGTCATTTTTCTTGTAGTTTTTCTGGTCCTAGTATGTCTTATATACTATGTATGGTCTTAGTATCTTCCATCTTTTACTGATTCTAATGATTTTTAGGATCTTTTTATTTTAAAGCCCAATTAAAGTTATGTTCTATTTTGTACTTTGTTGCTTCTTCGTTGGATCAGTTTTCTTACACATCTTATATCCTGTATACCTTAACCATAATTCTAGTCGCCCTTCTCCCTTTCTTAGATCTTTTCATTATACTCTCAGGTTTTCTCTTTTTTTTTTTCATTCATATTCCCTTTCTGTCAATTATATCTGAAAGTAAGTTCACATTCCTTACATTTCAGAGAATGGGTTTATTTCAAACTTAATTGTTTGGCTTGATACAGAATTCTACCTTGAAGTGGCATGCTCTCAAAACTCTGAAGGAATTGTTCTATTATCTGCCAATATCTAGTGTTGGTAATTACTAATCCAATCCCAAGCTCATCGTTTGTCATTGTTACATATTTTTTTCCTCCGAACTTCTTTTTATCTATAACAATCGGAAATAACACTTTTTTTTTTTTTTAGCCTGGAAATAACACTTTTTAATTGTGTCAGGTTTTCCTCAGTCACATAGGTGATTTTTTTTTTTTTTTTTTTTTGATAGCCCAGTCACTTAGCAATAGAAAGGCGAACACTGGAACTGGTTGGGAGTGGGGCAAGAGTTTGGGTCTTCTATTCCAAGTAAAGAAATTTAACTATGATCTCTGAGTACCATTTCTTATCTCCAGACTCTGCTGCTTCTTAATCCAGCCTTTTTCCTAACTCTTTACTGCACTGAAATCTCACTTTGTGATTGTACCTTCTTCTATCAAAATTTTTCCTCTAGCTTTCTGTTTTCCAGGTATTTCTTGAAATCTCTTTATCTTTTGCTGATTCTACTCCAAGTCTTTGTGTTATTATGAGATTATACATTTTTATCTCTTCCATTTTCAGGAGAGGGAGGAGATCAACTCCTTTCTCAATTATACAGAGGTAACACACTTTTTAAAGACATATTTTAATGATCACTTGTTGCTGCTTGTTTTTATAACTCTATTTACATCCTTCCTAGCAACGTCATGTCTCTGTTTCTACTCCAATCCTACACTTAAATATAAAGCTTTATTATCTGGAGAATCAACAAAATGTCCAATAGAGATTAATTCAAAACAGGTAATAATGTTCATAGAGGTGGGCTTATTTGTGGCATTTGGTTTAGCTATCAGAGAAATTTTTGCTTATTTTTACTAATTACCTTAGTAATTATGAGTGTAAATGCATTTTTAGATAAATGGCATATATAAAGATGCAGTATGACTTTGTTTACAATTTTTAAAATTCCTATTTTTTTCCCTCTGCTAAACTGAATTGCCCATATTCTTAAAAATTGCTTTGTGTCCTTTACCAAAAATCATTGGAAGATTTAAATTATATATATATAGGGGATGCCACAAACCTCTACTAGAGTAAGAGTTGTCAATTATTTAAAGGGCCATGCCAGACTTTTGGGCCACATACTTTCTGTTACAATTACTCAACTCTGCCCTTAAATAGCACAATATCAGTCCTAGCAATATAAATGAATCAGTGTGGCTGTGGCACAGTAAGCCTTTAGGAACAACAAAATATGAATCTTATATAATTTTCACATGTGATGTATGCAAATTTTTTACAACCATATGAAAATATAAAATCAGTGCTCACAATCTGTACAGAAATTAGCTAACCCTCATGTTAGAATTACTGGTTTTATTAGCAGCTTTGTTAATGCTTGAGTACTGATATGTTTTTATTCTGCTCCATTCTCCTTATCAGGCAAGCTAATGAAGAATATCAAATACTGGCTAACTCCTGGCGCTATTCATCTGCCTTCTGCAACAAACTTTTCTTCAGTATGGTGGACTATGATGAGGGAACAGATGTTTTTCAACAGGTAAAAGAGTTACATCCTATTTTGCTAATATATTTAATAAATTTGGTTATAGTGGATACATTTAGTTGAATACAAATACAATTCATTGAATAAGTAAAGAAACACAAAATAGTTATAATAAATTCTGTGATGTGATTGAAATGATTTTAGCCAATGCTATCTTTACATTGCATAGTTTGTGCTGTTAGTATGGTAGACATATTTTAACTTTTACATCATAGAGGAAATACATTTTTTCAAGCATATAGTGGTAGTTTACATGGATTGTCCTTAGTTCAATATTTAACTGTATTGAGTTTAGGTGATATTTTGCACAAATTTATGAAATTTATGTAAATTCAGTGTAAGTTTTATTTAACCCTCACTTCTTCCAATGTGACAGATATAAAGTATTAAGTAATTTATTTAAAAGTGTTCTCTGGGATCCCTGGGTGGTGCAGCGGTTTGGCGCCTGCCTTTGGCCCAGGGCGCGATCCTGGAGACCCGGGATCAAGTCCCGCGTCGGGCTCCCGGTGCATGGAGCCTGCTTCTCCCTCTGCCTCTCTCTCTCTCTCTGTGACTATCATAAATAAATAAAAATTAAAAAAAAAAAAGTCTTAAAAAAAATAAATACATAAATAAAAGTGTTCTCTGTTACGGACTGAATTGTGTCCCTTTCAAACTCATGTTGGAGCCATAACCTCAAAGTGACTGTATTTGGAGATGGAGGCTGTATGGAGATAATTAAGGTTAAATGAGATTATAAAATGAGACCCTAATCCAATAGGACTGGTGTCTTTATAAAAGGGCCACATAAGGACATCATATGAAGATAGCTATGTACAAATCAGTAAAAGAGGTCTCATCAGAGACCAGTTCTACTGGCATGTTAATCTTGGACTTCCGGCCTCCAGAACTGTGCAAAAACAAATGTTTATTTTTTAAGCTACCCAGTCTGTATTCTGTTACAGCAACTCAAGCAGACTAACACATTCTCATTTATTTACATAGTCTTGTCTGTAGAGCAAGATAATGAATTGTGGCATAAGGATGCTAGTTGTCATCAATTTTGTCATGGGTTGTGTCATCATCATTGCTACTATTAAGTGCACATGATCCAAGCACTCTTTGAAGTACTTAATGTATACACTTTCAGTTAGTTTTACAACAATCCAGTGAGAAAAATAATGTGATCTTCATTTCACAAATAAGGAAATTAAGGTATGAAGAGGTTACTTTTCTAAGTTTACAAAGTTAGTGTAATTCAGGGCTCAGCAATCTGTCTCCCAGAGTTGTTCTTCTTATACTGTTACCCTACAGTGACTAATATTTTGTATTTATCACTACATGATTGGTGCTTTCAAATGTAAAACTTATTGTAGTACCTGGCATTGATTACTTTGGTCTATTTTATTTTTCTTACATGTGACATTCTTTGGCATAATACTTTACTAGACCATTGAAAAGCATTTAATTCTGTAAAGAATTTAGCTCATTAATTATAAATGGGCCATTAGTAAGTATTTTTGCTTACTTGTTTCCAGATCAATTATTCATTCCTCTTTGCCAGTTGCTAGTTAAATAAGAGAAACTTTTTTTTTGTCTTCAATATCCTTTATTCTTAGTCTTTCCTGTTAATGTTCTTCACTTATTTCTTCCCCTAGAACTTTATTTTGCCTTTTGAGATGTTTCTTTTTGTTCACCTGTTCAGCAATGTTATTGACTGTCTATACTCTGTAGGTGCAATGGCTCATGAGAAAGACATACATAATTCTGCCCATAAAGAACTTACAGATCAGGGAGCTGATAGTAATAACATCATAATAATAAAAAACACATATACATTTGTACATATTTTCCTCAACTTACATTGGGGTTATATCCTGATAAAGCCATTGTAAGTTGAAAATATTGAAAGTCAAAATGCATTTAATACACCTACCTACTGAATATCATAGTTTAGCTTACTACACCTCAGTGTGCTCAGAATACTTAAAATAGTCTACAGTTGGACAAAATCATCTAACACAAAGCCTATTTCATATTAAAATACTGAGTATCTTTGTAATTTATTGAATATGGTAGTGAAAGTGAAAAACAGAATGGTTGTATGGATACAGAATGGTTGTCAGTGTAGCAGTTGTTTACCCTCATAATTGCATGGTTGACTGAGAGCAGTGGCTCAGGCCCTCGGCCAGCATCATGAGAGAGTATTGTACTGTGTATCACTAGCACACAAAAAAATCCGCATTCAAAATTTGAAGTATAGTTTCTGATGAATGTGTATTACTTTGGCACCATTGTACAGTTGAAAAATTGTAAGTTGAATTATCATAAGTCAGGGACTATCTGTAATTTCAAATGTTACAAAGAAAAATTACAGTACTATAAGAACCAAATATTATTTTAAGTAATTTATAGGTCTCCATGGAATCTCAGGAGAATTGACCTTAGTGATTATCAGGTGAAATGTTATTCCTTATATACTTGAATCCTCTCTGCCATATTAGGAAATGGTTATCCAGGTCCAGTCTTCTAAAGCAGAGGCTTCAAGCCCAAATATCTATCCTGGCCAGATTTGTAAACTACATAAAAGAGCAGATTGGATTCACTTAGTTGCATTATGGTACATTCTTAACATATTAAACACATTAGTTCTTCACTTGCATAATTACATATCTTCTCTCCTATTTTATTAAAGTCTTAGTCTTTTTTTTAAATAAATCTTTAATGGAAATACTGCTATTTCATTTTTCTTCTAACTACTGTAAGAAATAAATCAGCAAAGCACTATGGAGCTGACTGTTGGTCTCATTGTTGAGGAAACTGTATGGTGTGGATGAGGACTCCAGCAAGCTGGAACAGACAGACTTGACCTCAGAGGGCTATAGCTTGTTCCAGCTATGGTTAGCAAATGCAGGCCAAATGCATTTAACTAGACCTGTTTTTTCAGGAGGAAATCCAAATATGAATTTTTATATGAAATTTTTCTATCTTAAAAATTTGGGCAACTGATTCAAACTTTGTGTGCTGACTACTAACTATATAGGCTGCCAGTGTATAGCCATGTAGATACATCATTAAATATAATCTTTGAATTCTTTTGTATGTTTATACATAAGTTTATTTTTTTAAGTTTGACATGGATATGAAAGTTGACATCAAGATTGTTTCCTCAGGTTAATTTAGATTCAGCAGAATTCTGAATATAGAACTGCTTTGTCTTTTCTAAAACCTAGCCCCTGGCTTAGCAAGAAGAGTTACTTTAAAATGCATAAAAGTTGTAGCAGTTAGTGGTTATTATGGGGAATTATAATGTACAAAAGTAGGGAAGTACATGTTTTATTGAGAACTACTAAAATATTTTTAATGCTGTTTCTTTTCTAACTATTGAACCTCATTTTGTTGAACTGCTCTTTCTAAACTGACATTTTAAAACATTGTGCTTTCTGAAGATAATATGAATTCTTAAACTTGATGACTCCTGACTTATTGGGGACTTCTGGGGAAAATAATTTCAATTATATGTGATTTCCATGTAATGGTTGAAGCTAAGCGAATGATGACAGACCAACCAGTTAATGATGGTAGTGTGCTAGAAGCAGGTCTGGACTAGCAGCAAGATCTGTATTATACCATGCTTTGTGTGGCCTTGAGGAATTTGTACATTTTAATTAAGGCACAAGCTTCGAATTATAGGATTTCTTTTTTAACTCTAAAATTTTTAGGTATTAAACCTTATTAGGAATTTTCTGATCTAATGCAGAGACTTTTCACTTGTAATATGTTATTTACATGTTGGCTATAGCTATTTCTTCTGCACCCATCATGGAAACATAAATGAACAAAGTCTGGAGTAGGCAAAACCACAGAGAAGAAAGTAGCTGGTGACCATGTGTTTCATTATCTTTAATCAGCCTTGCTATTGTCCTTAACATGCAAGCCCACTGTGGGTACTGCTGTATCTTTACTTTGATGTCAACTGCAATGACAATTTTTGCTTTGATTTTTCTTTACATTCTCAGTATTGGGAAATGCAGAGCCACGTTGCAAGGCAAGGCCAAAAATCTGTTGGCCTTTATTTGAGACAGTTTTCATAATGCCTGGGCAGCAAGAATTTAATTTGTATAATTTTTGTAGTTTGCTACTCAATGCAAATTAACCTAACATTTGTTTTAGGTATTCTATTCTTGATAAGCACCATTTATCTTTTTTTTAAAAAAGATTTTATTTATTTATTCATGAGAGACACAGAGATAGAGGCAGAGACATAGGCAGAGGGAGAAGCAGACTCCATGTAGGGAGCCCGATGTGGGACTCGATCCTGAGACTCCAAGATCACCTCCTGAGCCGAAGGCAGACACTTAACCGCTGAGCCACCCAGGCGTCCCAAGGGCCATTTATCTTAAAGTAGCATTGTATTCAATATACTTCAAAAGGAATTACCTGTAGAAAATAATTTTGAGATATAACCATCTTAAGACAGTTGAATCAACAGAGAAGTTGAACAGAAAAAGACATCATTGTGGATTTCTCCCATAGCCTGGTAAATGCAGGTTGCTTAGAATAGAAATCTTGGTTTCTGATATAATCATCATTTTTAACTTTTTAATAGAGAATTTAATAATCTGACATTAATTCTGTTATGCATTTATATTTTTCAACAAGTGCCAGTATTTTAATAACTGCTTAAGTGAAATAGTATGTTACATGTGAAGGTTCAGAGAACTTAGCCAAATTCACAAGTTCTCTTTCCATCAGTAGCATGTTACAGTGAATAAATACAATGATTAAGCTCTGGAAAACCACTTGGATTTTCTTAGTAAATGCTATATTTTGAAAATTCATGCAGGAAGAAAACCATAAAATTTTAGATTAATGTTTTATAAAGATTGTGGGATATTATGTATTTTTTTATCTTATGTTTTACAGCTCAACATGAATTCTGCTCCTACGTTCATGCATTTTCCTCCAAAAGGCAGACCCAAGAGAGCTGATACTTTTGACCTTCAAAGAATTGGATTTGCTGCTGAACAACTAGCAAAGTGGATTGCTGACAGAACGGATGTTCATGTATGTTTTTATTCCCTACAGTGTTAATAATAGGCTAATTAGTTTGGTTTGTTATAGCACTGTAGTAAGGCCACAGGATTCTTAAAATTACTCTATAAAACGTTTTCCCTTACCTAGAGAAAACTGTCTGATAGATGTAAGCTGAACTTTGACTGAATTAGGTGAATTTAAGTGGTTTTTAGAATAATGGTACATTGATATTTTAAGAACCATTAAAAAATGCATGAGTTAGGCACAAAGTAATTTCAGAGGCTAAAATAGATATGGAATATTATTCAAAGGTATTAGTAAAGAAATTCTAATTAAAAAGATGTGTAATTTTTATTTAGCTTTTGGGCAAATAAAAATGATATAATACTTTTCATGAGCCATGTGAGAAAATACTCTCATATACTGTTCTTGGGACTGTGGAATAACTAATTCTAAGTGTGTGTAATGTAATTTAACCTTAACAATCAGTTCTACTTCTAAAATTTAACCTAAGGATATAATTTGAATTACATTCAAATATGTAACAATAGAAATATTTTTTAAATAACATTCATTGTAATGGGAAAAAATTGGAAATAAGTGAAATGTCTAAAAATAAAAAAATGTCTAAAAACTACTTCAATGTACTGTAACATAGGCAACAATGATCTGCAAGTATATTTGACATAGAAGCACAAGGAGTAGATTAGAAAAATAGTATTTATAGTATGATCTAGAACTTTGTTAGGAGGCATAAATATGAGTATAGATATGTGGACAGTTTATTCAGGAAGTAAACAAACCAGAATCTTGGTGGTAGTTAATGTCTATGTGGAGAGCTCAAGGCTGCTTTATTCCCTAATCTCACCAGAATTTTTTGTAGTGAACAATTATAACGAGGAATTTTAAAGTACATTTGTTCTAAAATATGTAATTTTACCATAAGGTGTAAACACATTTATTCATGCATTTTCTTACTTTTCTGACATAATGTTTCAGGCTAATCTGCCCTGTGTGGCACTCAGTTACCCATCTTGGTTCCTTTTAGTGAGAAATATTAGAACCAAGATCTTTATATACTTTGAAATCGTGATTTCATACCAATGCCATCTAGTTTTAAAAAATAGCTTCTATATTTTAGTGGATACCATCAAGAAAATGAAAAACAACCCATAGAAGGGGAGAAAATATATTTACAAATCATTTTTTGATAAAGAACTTGTATCTAGTATGTATATAGAAATCTTATAAGTCAATAATAAAAGAAAAACCCAATTAAAAATGGACAAAGAATCTGAATAGATATTTCTTTAGGCAAAATGTACTAATACAGGTGGTTAATAAGTACATGAAAAGATGCTCAGCATCATTAATCATTAGGAATATGCAAATCAAACCTACAGTGAATTAGTATCCCATACCCATTACGTTGGCTGGAATCAATGAGTGAGACAATATATTGGCAAGGAAATGGAGAAACCAGAATTCTCATGTACTAGCAGTGGGAATGTAAAATGGTACAGCCATTTTGGAAAACATCCTGGCAATCCTGAAATCAAGAAACAGTGTTACTGTATAGCCCAGCAAGTCTACTCTTAGGTATATACCCATGATAAATGAGAATATGTGCCTGCACAAATACTTGTACAAGAATGTTTATAGCAGCATTATTCACAATAGCCACAAGGTGTAAACAACCCAAATGCCTATTGACTGATAAACGGATATCAAATTGTGCTGTATCTATACAATGAAATGTTCAGGCATAAAAAAGAAATGAAGTGGAAACATGCTCTAACAAGAAGGTTGACAACATCATGCTAAGTGGAAGAAGCCAGTTACAGAAGACCACATATTATATGAAAAGTTCAATAAAAGGGAAATCTGTTCAGTTAGAGTAGATTCATGGCTGTTTAGGGTTGGAGGGTGAGGGGTTTAAGAGGGGGATTGCTGAAAGATTTCCTTTTGACATGATTGGAATGTTTTGATGCTGACTTTGGTGATGGTTACACAACCCTATGGATATGATAAAAACCATTGAATTGTATACCAGGTGAATTTTCAGTTGGTGTGCATGTTATGTCAGTAAAGATGTTTAAAAAATGTTAAAATGTTAAAGATCTTAAAATGTCCCAATTTGAAATAATAAATATATTATATCCCTAACTCATCCCCCTATACTAGATGATCCCATGTTTTATAGGTGAAACACAGCAGTTCTGGATTAAATATAAGTTATGGGGATGCCTGAGTGGCTCAGTGGTTGGGTGTCTCCCTTCAGCTCAGGTTGTGATCCTGGGGTCCTGGGGTCGTGTTCACTGGACCCCAATGACATGCTAGGTAATACAGCAATTAGAGAACTAGACATAGTTCCTGCAGGGGATGGGGGGAACAGTTCATATAGATGCCAGGCAAACAAAACACAGGATTATGGGCTCCAGGAGTAGCAACAAGAGCGAATATTTGCATTTCCATTCCTAATTTCAGTTGACTGTAAGGGCAGTCCCACATCGGGCTCCCTGCATGGAGGCTGCTTCTCCCTCTGCCTGTCTCTCCCTCTGTCTCTGCCTGCCTTTCTCTCTCTCTCTCTCCCCCCCTCTCCTTCTGTCTCTCATGAATAAATAAATAAAATCTTTAAAAAATAAATATAAGTTATATGTGTGTATGTTAACTGTTCACCTACAGCATAGCCATGATTTTGGAAGTCATTTGTTTTTGATTTGTAAAGAGCTAAAGCAGTGTTAGTTCCACAAATGAAAAAAGTAGAGTGGCAATTTTCTAGAGCTTTGGTATTAATAATTGGAAGGACTGGAATATGATCAAGAGGAAAAACACTTTTACTTTTATTCAACTCTTAAAATTTTCATTTTGCATTTGCAGATTCGAGTCTTCAGACCACCCAACTATTCTGGCACCATTGCTTTGGCCCTGTTAGTGTCACTTGTTGGCGGTTTGCTCTACTTAAGAAGGAACAACTTGGAATTCATCTATAATAAGACTGGTTGGGCCATGGTATCTCTGGTATGTTATTATACTATACTTTTTTCGCCTTATTTCTTTGTGAATAGTACAAGTTGTATGGTTGTTGATTTTCAACAAAGGTGTCAATTCAGTGAGAAAAGAATAGTGTTCAACAAATTGTGCTGGAACATACTTTTAGGTAAATAAATAATGAACCACAAAACTTGAGCGCACACCACATATAAAAATTACTCATGGTCCCATATGTAAAACTAAAATTATAAACCTTTCAGAAGAATACAGAATCTTTATAACACAAACATTAATCATGGAAGAAAAAATAATAAATTAGACCTAATCAAGATTAAAATATTTACTCTTCAAAAGAATCCATAGACTCAGAAAATAACTAGAAAATATATGTGTATGGGGCATATATCCAGAATATGTGAAGAGTTATTGCTACCTAGAAGATAGAAATTATGTTTTTTTTTTGTTGTTGTTGTTTTGTTTTTTTTTTTGTTTTTTTTTTTAGTAGTCTATTTAGGGCAGCCCGGGCGGCTCCATGGTTTAGCGCCGCCCTCAGCCCAGGACATGATCCTGGAGACCTGGGATCGAGTCCCACATCAGACTCCCTGTGTGAAGCCTGCTTCTCCCTCTGCCTGTGTCTCTGCGTGTCTCTCCCTCTCTCTCTCTCTTTGTGTCTCTCATGAATGAATAAATAAAATCTTAAAAAAAAAATAGTCTGCTTATAGGTAAGATGGCATATATATATACATACTAATCTTTCTCTCCCACTGACAGAACTATAAATCTGGAGTCAGGAGCTGAGGACTCAGCTCCTCAGGTATTTGGTGTTTCTAAAAAGTCAAGGTCAGCTGGTAGATCAGATAATACCCACATGCAAGATGACATTTAATTAGTAAATAAAAAATTTTCAACCTTATATATCTCTAGTATTGGTTTTCCTTAACTTGAATTTGGGCAGTTTGGAGCAGACAGGTAGCTAGAAGATACCTCTAGTTCTGTCTTGAGACTAGAAGAGATTCTTGTGTGTGTGTGTGTGTTTTTTTTTTTTTTTTTCCTATTTTCTTGTATTGCAATCCTTGGGCAATACTGTGGCAGAACAGTGGAGGCAGAGAAACTGTAGGAGCCAAACTCTTAAAGACAGGAACTTTTCTCACCATGTCAAAATTTATAGAACTGTATACCAAAAGGGTAAAAAGAAAAAAAAAGTCAATTTTACTGTTTAATAATTCAGAAAATAAATAGGCAAAAGATTTGAAGTGATGCCTGACTAAAGAGCATTAGAAAAAGGACAAAAAAGCCCATCAGTTGTTCAACATGCAAAGTTACATGGTAGTGAACCTAGATCTTCTGGCTTGGATGTTCTTGTGGTCCAATGAAAGCTTCTCTTCTATATACTGACATATATCCTGTAAGCCACTTAAGGCAAAGTGACAGGGCCCTGTTAAAGAAAATATTGAACTTAGAAGCCTCCAGTTTATGGTTGGTGATTGATTGATTGAGATACTCCTAGACAAAAATCCATGTTCTACACCATGGGGATAAATAAAGAGGTTACGGTCTTCCACTGCTGGTTATTCAGTAGCCATTCTTAATCTCCCCATAATTTGAGACTTTGCAAAGTGGTTAAGAGCTTGAAAAATATGAAAGGCCCTTGTGGGATCTTCTATAGAAACCAAGATATCAATGTTGTAAAATAAGGTATACATTGAAAGAAAGGAGAAGAGGCCTGGTTAATAAACATGTAGCAGAAATAAGTACCTTTTAGGGGAATTGCTGCATTGAGATCCTACACTGCTGAGTAAAACAATAGGCTGGTTTTGTATCCTGAATCTTTATTGCAATTGTTTAGTAATTCTGATAGGTTTTTAGGGCATTCCAGGGATTTCTGTATATAAGATCATATCATCTACAATTTTACTTTTCCCTATCTGATTTGGACGCCTGTTATTTCTTTTTCTTGCCCAGTTGCTTTGGCTAGGCCTTCCATTATAATGTTGAACAGGAATGATGATAAAATATCCATTATCATCCATTATCCATAGTATCTGTTATCATCCATTATCCATAATATCCATTATCCATTGCTTTGGCTAGGCCTTCCATTATAATGTTGAACAGGAATGATGTCTTGTTCCTGATCTGAGAGACCTCCCAGCCTATCATGATTGAGTATGGTGTTACCTGTGGGCTTGTCGAATAGGGTTTTTACTATGTTGAGCTACATTTCTTCTATATCCAATTGATTGAGAGTTTTTCTCATGAAAGGAAATTGAATTTTGTGAAACGCTTTTTCTGTATTTATAGAGATGATTATATATGATTGATTTTCATCTTTCATCCTATTACTGTAGTGTATCACATATATTGATTTATCTTTATTAAACCCTCTTTGCATACCAGGAATAAATCCCTCTTAAACATGGTGCATAATCTTTTGAATATGCCATTGAATTTTGAGAATTTTTACATTTGTATTTATTCATCAAGAATATTTATCTGTAGTTTTCTTCTAGTGTCCTTATCAGGACTATCAGGACACTTGGTATCCAGGTAATGCTGGCATCATAAAATGAGTTCGGGAGAATTTGAGAAAAATTGATATTCTTTAAATTTTTGGTGGATTTCACTAGGGAAACCGTCTGGTCCTGGGCTTTCCTTTTTTGGGAGATTTTCTTCCTGATTCTATCTTCTTACTTGTTACTGGTTTGCTCCAATTTTCTATTTCTTCATGATTCAATCTTAGTAGGAAATCCTAGTATTTCTAGGAATTGTCCTCTTTCTTTTAGGCTATCAAATTTCTTGTTGTATACTTGTTAATAGTAGTCTCATAATCCTTTGTATTTCTGTGGTATGAGTTGTAATTTCCCTTTTGCTTCTCATTTTATCCATTTGAGTTTTTTCTCATTCTAGATAATGGTTTGTCAATTTTATCTTTTTAAGAAACTTTTTCTTTGTTTCATTGATCTTTTCTGTGACTTTTCCAGTTTTTATTTCTGCTCTAATCTTTGTTGTTTCCTTCCTTTTGCAAATTTTTGGCTTCTTTTTTTTTCTACTTCCTTGAAATACAAAATTAGGTTATTTCAGATATTCTTTTTTTCTTAATAGAAGCATTTATTACAGAAAGTTACCTGTTAGTACTACTTTTGTTTCATCTGGTAAGTGTTAGTATATTACTTCCATTTCTTTTGTTTTACAATATTTTATTTCTTCTTTAATTTATTGGTTGTTTGGGAATGTGTTCTTTAGCATATTTATGAGTTTTCTAGTTTCCTGCCATTGCATTTGAAGAGATACTTGGTATAATTTCAATCATAAATGAGCTAAGACTTGTTTTGTGACCCAAAATATGATCTGTCCCATAGAATGTTCATTGTACACTTAAGAGTGTACTTTGGGGGATCCCTGGGTGGCTCAGCGGTTTAGCGCCTGCCTTTGGCCCAGGGCGTGATCCTGGAGTCCTGGGATCGAGTCCCACGTCAGGCTCCCGGCATAGAACCTGCTTCTCCCTCCTCCTGTGCCTCTGCCTCTCTCTCTCTCTCTCTCTCTCTCTCTGTGTCTATCATGAATAAATAAATAAATCTTTTTAAAAAATAAAAAAAATGTATTTTGTTGCTTTTGAATGAAGTGTTCACTGTATGTTAGGTCTACTGAACTAAAGCATAATTCAAGCCCACTATTTTCTTATTGATTGTCTGGATGAGTTATCTATTGTTGAAATTGGGGTATTGAAGTCCTTAATTACTATATTGCTGAGTTTTTTCTACCTTCAGATATGTTAGTGTTATCTTAATATATAAAGGTGCTGTGATATAGTCATATATATTTACAACTGTTACATATTTTGGATGAATTGACTTATGTATCATTATATAAAAACCCTATTTATCTCTTGACCAATTTTACTTCAAGTCTGTTTTTTCTGATGTGTACATAGCTACCCTTTTCTCTATCTTCTTTCCATTTCTGTGGGATATCTTTTTCCACACTTCTCTTTGAAATTATTTGTCTCCTTGAAGCTGAAATGTCTATAGTTAAGTCTTTTTATCCATTTATCCCCTCTGTACCTTTTGAATGGATAATTCATTTACATTTAAAGTGATTATTGATAGGTAAGGACTTATTAATGCCATCTTAATTTCTGCTGCCAGGGGCTTGAGGTTTTATTTTTTTAGCAGGAGAGGGTGGGGGGCATTTTGTCACTTTGCCTCAGTTGAGCATCTAGGAATTATTAAAACTGTGAAGCTTTCTCAGTGCACTTTGAATCTGGAAAACAATCCAAACAGACCCATGGGATACGAGCCTGGGAGGTGGGACACGTCCCCTCTGTCCAGAAGTTGTTATGTATAGAAAACAAAACCCAGATTCAGAATAATAAAATAAATTCCATACTCCCCACCTAGAAAAAAAAATCAATCCATATATAAAAGGATACTGCCAGCTGTTTCTGGCTGCTTTTTATTCCTTTTTAAATTGATCATTTTTACAGTGTAAAATAATTTCTTCTTTGTGTAATTTGCTTTGCAGTTACCATGAGGCTTACATCTTACGAAATAATAGTCTATTTTACACTGATAATTTAACTTCAGCAGCATACTAAAACTGCCTTTTACTTCTTGTTCCCTCTGAGGGGGGACTCAGCTTTTCATACCTTCTCTTGATCCTGCAGAACTAGGCTGGGTGCTGAATGCTCTGGTTTGTGTCCTTTCCTCTCATCCTGCAGAGTTGAGTTGGTTTTCTGCATTTTCCCAATTGTTATCTGAAAGGCCTACTTTTATTACCTTCGGAGTGTGCACAGGGGACAGCCACAGGATAGAAGGGTGTATAGATGAGGCTCATGGATATTGAGGGTGCTCTTAGGCAGGCTTCCTGATGGATTCCATGAAGCGGGTAGTAGAATCTACATTCTTTTGATGTGTTCCATTCTGAGGCTTGACTGCTATTCTCCCCATCAGTTCATTGCCCCCTAGTTGTACACTGTATGAGTCAGTATTCTGGGCGGTGTAAGAATTGTGTGTCTTTGTCACTATTCCACACAGCTGAGGAAGCTGGGTGCTCACTAAGACACTCTCACTTTCTCCGTATGTGAGATCACAGGAGAAGTTCTTTCTGGGCACTGAGCTGTACCCCTTGGGGGGAAGTGACCTAGGCAACTAAAATTCTTCTTAAACTATCTTCAGTGCATCCATTATTTATTCATTTTTATCATTAATCCAGTGGTGCTCTGGCATGTCTTCGTTGGACTCAACTTCCACAAAGACACTGTTGTCCATAGGGGATTGTCTAAATCAGTGTTTTTTTAGAGAGAAAATGGTAAAATGCTCTTATTCTGCCCTGATGATATTGCTTACACATAAGCAAAACAATAGTTCTTAAAAAGTCAGTACTGTCAATTTTATTACACGAAGAAAGCAAGTTTCTTAGAAAATATCAATTGAAATGATATCAGGAAGAAAAATTCATAGTAAACAAATAACCATTAATTAAATTTAACATTTGCAAATAACCCTTGAAAAGTGAATAATTCCGGTAGTTTCAAAGTCCTTTTGTAGCAAATATTCAACAACTACTGAAACCACAGCTACTGTAGGATGCTCTCTTTTATAAGGCCTTTTGTTATTGAGAGGAGTAGAAAGTGCTAAAGGGTGTAGTGTTAGTGGCAGGTACCAAAAAATGTCAAGAAATTCTTCCCACACAGTGAGGACCCTGTCCTGAGAAGGAATACTTGTGGTTGGGACCTTTTTTTGATATAGAAGGATTACATGGGGAGTTGGTACTCAGGGAATGAGTACTGAGGAACCAGAGATGGCAGATTTCAAAATACAGGTAAAGACTGACCCAGTACAATGAGTGGCTTACCTTTGAAGTACTGATTGTGTTTCTTAGTGGCAGTGGCTCATGAAGAAATGAAGAGGAGTGAAGATTTAGGAGAAGAAATCTGCTCGAAATTGGTTAGGTTTTGAGAGACAAAGGAGGTATGGCCACACAGAGGTGTCATATTTTAAGGAAATAGCCAGTTTTCATAACAATAAAAAATTGAACCACTGAGCTATGTAGACTATTGCTTGTAATCAGTTCACTTCAGGAAAAATGGATGCTATTCAGATATGAGCAATATCAATAAAGTATTAAACACAGTATCTGTGCATATGTATTGCAAGGAAATAGTTTACAAAGGAGAGCAGCTTTTCCTACAGATATTGAAAACTTTTACCAGAAAAATTTTGATAGAAAGTTAAGTGAAATTATAAAAATCACTCTATAATGAATAACAAAGTACTTGCAGGAAAGACTTTAAAACTATGAGAATTTAGAGATGGCTAGAAAATAGGAGGTGGTGAATGGCATATGACAAATCTTGCCTTTGAACATGGAATCAAAAATTTTTTAATAGTACTACCAACCAAATTTAGCTGTATATAAATAGTAAAAGTCAAGGTGTAGGAATAGTTGGTTAAGCCAGAGGAGAAGTATAGATTAATTGAAAATGATCCCAGTAATTGTTTACTGGTAGAAATAGTATCACTATTACTATAGAAATTACTCAATATTTATCATTAATGATTTTAAAAAGTTAGCAAACTTTAAATACAAGTGAACTTTCTTAATTAGGTAAAGGATATCTTAAAATGTCTAGCAAATATCATATTTAGTAGTGATAATTTAAAATAAAGCCTATAATTACATACCATTCATCATTTTATTAGTGGTCTTAGTCAACATATAAGAATAGAAAAAGAAGTGCAAGGAATAAATAAATGTAAATGAATAGACATGTCATGTTTACTTATGATTGCCCACATGGAAAATCGTCATCATTTATGAAGAATCAATAATAAAAATTATTACTAGAGTTGAATAATTTTTCTGAATTCAAAGTCAATATCCTATAGTCATTAGAATTTTTATACAGTAAACAATTTAGATACGTATTTGAAAATAAAATTTTTGAAATAGGAAGAAAAAGTACGGTACTTAAATCTAACCAGATATAAAAATATTTATAAATAGAATATCAGAATTGAAACTATATGTGTGTATATTTTTATTTTTTTACTTATTTTTGTGTATGTTTTTATAGCTAATAATTGGTTTGTACCTTTGATCTTCATATCCTTCGTCTTTTATCCTTCTGCTTTAATTTTCAACAAAGAAAGGGCAGTCTTTATGACTGAGTTGGATGTGATAGAACAGATTAAGAAGACCAGGCATGTTACATTATAGTGTAGCATCCATCTTCTGCAATCCATCTTCTGCTTAATGCCTAATGTCTAGAAATTCAAACAGAACCTCTGTGGCTTTCTACTACATAGAGAAAATCTCTCTCTAGTAGATACAGAAAATATAAATTTGAAGTTTGGGTTTTTTCTTTAAGTTTGATATTTGCTCACTTTTGATAATTGAGTTATAATAGATTAATTATACTCTAATATAATTGGATACCAGAAGTGATCTCAGTCACCTTAGTAAGTTTCAAAGTGTTTTGGGTTTTATTTAGGCTAGTATTCAAGTTGCTTCATTCAGTAAAGCTACGTAGTTTTTTTTTAATGAAAATATAGTACTTGTTTCAGTGTTTTTGTGAAGTTAAAACTTAGTGTCATGCCATATGTCACTATTTCAGTCTACCAAAATAACTGAAAATATAATCTCTCTGAATTAGACTCCATTGACAATATTATTCTCCTCCCCAGAATTATTGTAAGCTCATCATCATCATCATGATTTACTGAGCCTTCCTTCTTTGGGGTATATTTCATGTACTTATTCCTTATAATAATAATGAAAAGGAATTTGTATCATCCTCTTTTTATAAATAAGGAAATTAAGATTCAGCAAATACAGTTTACTCAGCTCACACAGCTAGAAAATGACTAACTCGAACTTGATCCCATGTGTCTGACTTCAAGGTCGGTATTCTTTCCATGATGCTGGGCTTTTCTAAATCTGGGCACGTATCTCATACATTGGATGTTTAAACCAGTGGATGTAGTGAGCCATTATGACTGCAAATAAATGCCTAAGAATATTTATATGGTACATATAAATGTTAAATACTTGAACAGATCAATTTTCTTGTATCCTGTGCTACATCATGCAGATTTTGTATTTCTGCTTTGAATCCTTGGAAGCTAATTACCTTGGCATAGCAGAAAATATTCTAACATTCACAAACACATACTTGAGAAGGAAATCTTGGCAAGTATGCATGTTCCCCAATGGCAGCCTTTTAGAAGTCAATAACAGGCTGCAGAGAACAGACATATTTTCAAACAATATGTTTTAAAGCTCTACTCTGATGATAAAATGTTGACTTAAGAAAAGCTCCTCTTGAAACTTTTCTCCTTCTGTTTTTCATTAATATAGAAAATACAAACTGTGGTCTTTTCCTTAGCTGTTGATAGCTTGTGGAAACTAATTTAACTCTTCTTTACCATATTCTGCCTAACAGCCACCACTACCACAAAATTTCACTCTACTTAAGAAAGGCTAGTTTGAAGTGAAAAAATTGTCTTATTCATTTCTAATCTTCTCCATTTCTTAAGATATCCTTATAAAGTTAAGAGGCTACCCAAAATGCTAATCCATTTATTCAGATTCTGACATTTGTCTGTATAAAAGAACTGGCATCCCATTTTCCTTTGGGAAAGAGAATGTTTTTTATTAATTTTTGGCAAAATATCTGATTTGTGGAGACTGATGAAAGCCTCAGATTGCACAGAAAAGGAAGGTTTCTAAAATAAAAATAGAGCAGAGCACTTCTGTAGTACCAAAAATTGTATACAAAATGAGAATAAGAAAGTTTGTTAAAGAAGCTCTATCCACATACCCATTTCTTAGTAAAGAGCAAATCTGTATATAGTTAGCAGTTGTATATTGAACTTATATAAAAGTACCTCCCAAGGGATTACTGAGTGTTACATCCTTAGTTCTATAAACTGTATTCTGTGGCTGTGTTGTTTTTTTTTTTTTTTTGTCTTTTTCATTATTCATATTTTTGTATATCACTCACAGATAGGCTGAGAATGTAGTGTTTGCTGACAAGAGGAAGAGAAAACTGTTCATAGTGCTTTACGGTAGGATAGAGACAAAGTTTGCAATTTCCTTATATAGAAGAAGATGGGTGAATATTTAAATAGTAGAGCTTCCTGATTCTGAGTTAAAAAAAATAGATAAAGAGTATTCATAAGTTCACCTGGTCTTGAAAAAAATGCTATTAATTTCTATTTATCTGTGATGATGATTGTTTATAGAGCTGAATAAGCATTGATTCTGGTTTTATTCAATTTTTCCCTTCCTCTACCTCCTAAAGAAAAAGGATGATAATGAGCTTCCACATAACGTGTTTTATGATGAGTTTAAAGTAGAATGGGTAAAATATTGAACTACACTGGTATATAACTTTAAGGAGTGTAATATAAATATGTAGTTTATGGTATTCAGAAATAAATGTTGATCTTGGAATACCAAAATGAGTTAAAATGTTATGTTTTGTAGCCCTTAGCACAGATCTTCATGGCAACCTAAAGCTCTTCATAGATGGCTGTAGTTTCAAAGCGGAAATATAAGTGTGATGAGTAGTTATATTCATTTCACATGCAAAGAAAAACATCCTAAGAATCTGCAATTAAAAACATGAAAGATAAACATCATCTTAAAAATCTAATAACCCAAACTTTATTATCATAGTAAATCTTAGTAGGACAGAAGCTGTTTTCTGCCTTTTAACACTGATAATCTGTATTGTAAGATGATTCACATACCTTCTGCCTCAAAGAAATTGTATCAATTTAATTATGTGAGTTTTGTGAAAAACTTAAGCTTGATATTAATATAAATTATTACATAATTTTCACATTCCTGAAGGGTTCTTTGGCATTTGCACATTATATTGTATCAGTACAAGTGTATTTCTTATGACGATTCAAAACTGCAAGGCAGCTCTGACTTCAGAATGAACGCTTTTACAAATTTATTTGAACTAAATTATGTAACTTTTAATATTAGACAGGTACTATCTCTGTGGTTTATTTTGCCCCTCCTTGCTCACACATGTGATTCTCTCTTGTTACTCTGGTCGTTATTCATTATGCTACCTGTTTATTAAGTTTAGAAGTCATTAAATTATTTGTAGTATGACATTTTAAATACATGGACTATAGAAAGGGTTATGTAAAACATATTTAGGATATTTAGTCTTTTTATTAAGTAGGTACTGTTGACCTTGAACAAATCAGGTTTGAATTGTGTGGGTCCATTTATATACAGATTATTTTCGATAAATAACAGTTTAACTAAATAACTAGACTAAGGTATTTTCTCTTCCTCATGATGTTCATCATCTTTTCTTCTAGCTTAACTTTAAGAATAAGTATATAATAGGGACACCTGTGTGGCGCAGTTGGTTGGGTGCCTGACTCTTGATTTCAGCTCAGGTCATGATCTCAGAGTTGTGAGATGGAGACTGCTTAAGATTCTTTCTCTGCCCTTCACTTCTCCCCCCCAACCCCTGCCTTAAAGGGATTTAATTAATTATTTGAGAGAAATATGTGAGCAAGGAGGGGCAGAGGAAGGAGAGAGAGAGGAAGAGAGAATCTCAAGCAGACTCTGCACTGAGCATAGAGCCCTACATAGGGAGCGATCTCACAACCCTGAGATCATGACCTGAGCTGAAATCAAGAGTCAGATGCTTAACCAACTGAGCCACCCAGACACCTTTCTTTTTTAGTGTGGTCTAGTGTGGTCTTTTTTAGTGTGGTCTAGTGTGGTCTTTATCTGGTTTTGGTATCAGGGTAATACCTGCCTCACGGAATGACTTTAGAAATTTTCTGTAATTTTTGTAATAGTTTGAGAAGAATGGGTATTAATTCTTCTTGAAATATTTGGTAGAATTCACCTGTGTAGTCATCTGGTCCTGGACTTTTTTTTTTTTTTAATTGGGGCTTTCCTATTCTTATTTCAGTTTTGGTAGTTTCTAGGAATTTATCCATTTCTTCCAGGTTGTCCAAGTTGTTGGCAGATAGTTTTTCATAATATTCTCTTATATTTGTATGTATTTATGTAGTGTTGGTTGTTTCTCCTCTATCATTTGTGATTTTATTTATTTAGATCCTTTCTTTTTGGTAAGTCTGGCTGAAGGTTTATCAATTTTATTAATTTTTATTGTTCATATATTTGGGTGCTCTGAGATTGGGAGCATAATATTTAGAATTAACCATATCCTCTTGTTGTATTATCCCTTTATTATGATACAGTGTCATTCTTTATCTTCTTTTTATAGTCATTGTCACTTTAGTGTATTTTGTTTGATACAAGAATTCATACTCCAACTTTCTTTTAACATCCATTTGTATCGTAAATGTTTCTCCATCCCCTCACTTGCAATCTGTAGGTGTCTTTAGGTCCAAAATGAATCTCTTATAGGTAGCATAGAGATGGGTCTTGGATCTATTTTGGATGGTCTTTGGATCCATTTTCCAATCCATTTTGACACCCTGTGTTTTTTTAATTTTTAGTCCATTAAAGTAACTAATGATAGATATGTATTTAGTATTCATATATATATATATATATTTTTTTTTGTCATTTCTGGAGATTTCTCTCATCCTTTCTTGTCTTTGTCGCTTTTGGTCTTTCCAGCCAGAGTCCCCTTTAATGTAACTTGCAGGGTGATATAATGGAAATGAACTCCTTTAGTTTTTGTTTGGGAAACTCCTTATCTCTCCTTCTATTCTGAATAATAGCCCTACTGGATAGTGTATTCTTGGCTAAGGATTTTTCCCATTAGGATGTTGATTATATGCAGGCCAGAAGGGAGAGGCATGAAATATCCATTGATAAATCTTCAGCTAGCTTTATGGGTCTTCCCTTAAAAGTTAAGGACTTCTTTTGTCTCTTTGCTTTTAAGATTTGTTCTTTATCAGTATGTCTTGGTGTAGGCCTGCATTTGGTGATTTTGGTGGGGAATTCTCTGTGCCTCTTGGATCTGGATATCTTTTTCCTTCCCCAGATTGGGGAAATATTCTACTCCCTTTTCTCTCTCTTCTTCTTCTAGGATTCCTATAATATGAATATTATTTCATGTAATGGAGTCCCTGAGTTCCTTTATGTTCCATAATTATTCTTTCTCTCGTTTGTTTAGCTTCATTTTCTCTTCTACATCACTAATTTGCTCCTCTGCTGCTTCTAGCCTGCTGTTCATTGCATCAAATCTGTTTCTAGTCTCATTCATTGTATTCTTCATCTTTTCATCTTTGATGGATTCTTTTTTTTTTACGTTATTTTTTTTTTGGGGGGGTTATTTATTTATTTATTTATTCATGATAGACACAGAGAGAGAGAGAGAAAGGCAGAGACACAGGAGGAGGGAGAAGCAGGCTCCGGGCCGGGAGCCTGATGTGGGACTCGATCCCGGGACTCCAGGATCACACCCTGGGCCAAAGGCAGGTGCTAAACCACTGAGCCACCCAGGGATCCCCTGATGGATTCTTTTATAACTGATTTATCTGTGTGGTGGTAAGGGTCTCCCTGATGTCTTCTTTTCTCAAGCCCAGTGAATATCCTTAGGATATTGCTTTAAATTTTCCATCAGACCTGTTACTTCTATCTCTGGCAATGGCTTTATCTTATTCTTTCATTTAGGATGAATTCTCAAAGCCACATAGTGATAAATTATTCTAATGGCTGAAGTGACACATGATTTTTTAAATTTAGTTTCATCATTATTTTTTAAAAATGCAGTATTCTGCTACTCTTTGATTTATATATCTAACATTGCACCCTGTTTTTCAGTGTATAGTCTTTGCTATGACTTCTGGCCAGATGTGGAATCATATCCGTGGACCTCCATATGCTCATAAGAACCCACACAATGGACAAGTGGTAAGTGCATGTTCTAAGCATTCATATTTTGAACTTTAATCCTATGTATTTTTACATAATCTTCACACATAACATGGGGCCCGAATTTAGGACTCTGAGATTGAGAGTCATATACTCTACTGACTGAGCCAGTCAAGCACCCTTTTAATCGTGTTTACGTTTATAAATAAAATCTTTTCTCATTAAATACTACACATAATTTCTGATTCTTATATAAAGTTTTGTCCTTTCTCTTCTAATACCTCTGCTATATGCATACACACATGCACATATATACAATATATTTTTTTAGGGTGAGGACTGCTTTACTCTTTAAGAAAATTAGTGTACCTACCTTATCAAATAGACATTCGTAACCTAGGTTTTTCACCTTTACTTATTGCTATGGCAATAATATGTAATGCTAGATTAGGAAATAGGAACAGTTTGTAGTTGGTTTTCCATCAATGGTAAATTTAGTTAAGAAGAGGTTAATTAAAACATCATTAAGAACCCTGGCAGTTGGGTTGATCCCTGGGTGGCTCAGTGGTTTAGCGCCTGCCTTCGGCCCAGGGCATGATCCTGGAGTCCCAGGATCAAGTCCCACATTGGGCTCCCTGCATGGAGCCTGCTACTCCCTCTGCCTGTGTCGCTGCCTCTCTCTCTCTCTGTGTCTCTCATGAATAAATAAAAAAATCTTGAAAAAAAAAAAAAAAACACTGGCAGTCATTATATTAGAATGCTAAGAAGTATTTGCCACAAATTAAAAGTGAAATTTATGTGCAGTTAAATTAGTAACAAAGTTCACATTAGTAACTGCTACTGAATTTACTTATTTTGTTACTTTAGGTTTTGGTGAAATTGATCTATTAAATATATCAACTTGGAAAAAAACAGATCAGCTGTTTTTGAGCCTTTATATTTATTAGGTTGGTGAAGATTAACTGTTTAAACTTTTTCATTTGGAAAACATACAGATATTGAGAAAATAATGTAATGACGGCCCTCGTGTACTGGTTACCAAACAATTACTAGCTCATAACCATTACTTGTTTCATTTATTCTTCTACTCAGTTCTCTTTACCTTTTGTCAGATGCTTCTAAAGTAAGTGTTCAATATCATTTCATTTCATACATAGATACTTTAGTAGGTATTCCTAAAAGACAAGGTCTTTGAAAATCATAACTATGTTACTACAATCACCTAGAATAATAAATTCTTAATTTTTAAAAAATAAATTCTTAATTCCTAAAACTGTAGTTCTGAATGAAATTTTCATCTAGCAAACATAATGTTATAAATTATCTGTAACTCTGTAAATATAGATTATAACATAAGTTTGAGGTTATTCTTCATTGCTTAAAGAGCTTCAAATATCTTTATTATTAAAGCTAACAAGTTACTTATTTCTTCTTCCTATGCTCTGACTTTCTTTGAACTTCTTTGTGAATTCTGTACATTGGGAAATAATTCACATTCATTGCCCATTTCCTGACTGCCAAATCAGGTTTTAAGGACTGGTTGCTAGTTGCCAGAGTTAGGTAATGATCAGTTTGGTCTCAAATCTTTGTGAACATTTTCAGATTTCTCTTTGGATGATCAGCTGCTATAGTCATGTAGACATGGGTTTTGTCATTTGTATATATTTTTGAGATCTTTCACAGCTTAGAGGGGTAATTGAGTGTTTTTAGTATTCACATTGAATTATAGGAAAATAATGGGAAATAATTATAATGCCTGTCTTTCCAACAGCCCGACTAGAAAATGTTGTCTTTTCCTCTCCTCCTGATACCCAAACTCTCCCCCTTTCCCGTTTTATTTTTTCTTTACAGCACTATCTAACCTACTTATTTTGCATTTTTTTGGTCTGTCTTTTATCATGACATCAGTAAAACCTAAAAAGTCATGGTGTCAGATGCTTATCAGTTGTTGTCACTCACTGATCTTTTCTTGTTAAATAAGGTCCTGACGGAAAGATTTGATCCACTATTATGTTTCTGTTACTTAAAAGTGTAAATTTAGAAAATCTTATAAATTTTTCATTACTGTCTTTTAATATTCTTTTAAAAGAATATTCCTTAGGTAGAAAAAGCATTAAGTATTGCTTTTTATTATTGTTTGGTTTGTTAAAGTATGTGGAAAATTAATCAACATTCTTATGAAATGTGTTAATTTGTATAGAGGAAGAAAAAATAGTTTTTCTCTTGAGTTTTTGGCTAAGAGAAAAACAAATTCCTTAACATGTATATTTCCTGTATACAAGGGAGATATTCAGGGAAAGAATCAGTAACACTCAGAGGTGACTTAGAGTTCAAGCTCAAATACCATCTTCAGCTAAAAGTAGAAAAAAATGTGTGGAGGGGAGGCCACTTAAAGTGGAAGTGGCCAGAAAAAGCAAAGTAAGTAAAAGTAAGATTTATTGTACAGAATTAAGTCACAGGTGACTTCCTTCTGTTGATAAGGGTCTAAAGTTATATGTAGGAATTTACCTTTGTCCTTCCTGATACAGGGTGGAGAAGGGACACCTTCATAAATTTATATGCTGCTTTTAGGCAGTTTGGGGAAGCCAGAGAGCTTTTCTTGTACCTGCTTTTTCTCAACTGATTTCAGTTCAAAATCCTTACAGGAAAGTGGTGAATTTTGAAGTGTCCTGTTCTGCCACTCTTCGTGTTTACTGTAATCTCTACTATCTACTGCTTTTCTAAATCATCTAATCTCCTAACATGTAGTTTACTTCAGAGTAAGCTCCTACAGCTCACACCAGTGACAGTGACAGTGGATATGACCTTTTGTTTACTGAATACATGTGAGGCAGTAGACTTCAGAGCGGATAGTTTAGGCTCTCAGATCCTAAAACGTAACATATAATAATATGTATGGACCTGAGTTACTAGTTTACAATCCCAAATAGCTCTTCCATTTCCTGACCATTATGATATTTCGTTTCAAACTGTTAATTCTACTATCTTGCAAAGAAACTCATTGTTAACCTATTTTTATTGTTACTTGCTTCCTAAAAGTATCGTTTATTTTGCTGCTTCCAATCCTGGAATGTCCTCTGTACCTACCAAATTGTCCCCATCCTTCAAATCTCACCTTATTTTGCCATCCTGCTGAGATGTGTTACTTCTTAATTACATTGGAGGTGCCCCCTACATCCCTTTACATATTTATTAATACGTAGTTAGCCCATTTATGTATCTGGGTTTTTTTAGTATAATAATTCTTTAATGTTTCATATATTCCATTTTAGTCAAGTCCTTAAACATACGGAGTTTCGCTGAAGCTATTTTTCAACTTTACAACTTTCATTTAGCTGGTCCTCAGTACATGTTTTATTAAATGATTATATGGACTTATGCTAGAAGATTTTTGTTTCTTAAATTGGCTTATCTTAATTCTCCTTTTAATTTTCTCACTAGTCAGAAGAATAATAGGATTAACCAGTCACTGTCAATTCAGCATAAACCAGTTACTCACCTTAATGTGACAGGAGCATTTATTTTAAAGTTCAGATTGAAGAGAGATTTTCTTTATTTAGACAATTATTTATCTTATTCCACATTTTTATATTACTATTTTTCAGGTAGTAATTGGCATGGCACTTAGGAAAAGGTACTCTGATGGCCCAGAGAAACCCATTAGGAGAATTTTCTGTATTTTTAAAGGGAAAAGCATTTCCTTCATACATACATCTTTTAACCTCTTTAATTTTCAGCAACTTAATAAAAAGTTATAGAAATGATGAAATTTAAATCTATAGCCAGGTATTTTAAAAGTTAAATTTTATCCCAACTCTTTACTCCCTTGAATTTTATAAAGATATAAAGGTCTTGGAAATTCAGGAGCTTCTTGCTATAGCAACAACTGCATGAGTATACTCTTGGCAACAGAGATGTGGATACAGTTTTAGTTTATATAAGAGTTTATATAGTTTATATAAGCATATCGCTATATGCTTAGCGATATAGACAAAGCCTTTAATCTGTCTATTAATGCACTGTGAAAAGGGGCAGCAAAATGTTGCCCATTAGTAGATAGCTTTTTTCTTGTTTTGTGTTTTAACATATTCCAACAAAATTTCTCTTCCTGCCTTTTTATATGCATAATGTCAACATACACTGAAATAGGAAATTACGGTTTAACTTTTGTTTTAATGAATTGATTTACATAATAATGTGTTTTCATATTACTGAAACTAAATAGAAGATTAACTTTGCTTTACAAAATGAAATGGTTACTCGTACAGAACTTTAAATAATGATTGTTCATTACAATGATAATAGTAAATGTTTTTCTTTATAATAGATGTGTTTAAATTTCAAGATATAACTTGAAAATTAGTACTATCCTTCTTTGGTATTTTCTTCATATTTTAACTTGCATTTATTTCTAAAGGGAAATTGCCATGTAGGATTTGTTTTTCAGAATAATTACAATGAAGCTATTTGCCTCTTTCAGTGGTATGGAATATCTTCTGAATATATAAAGGAATTTTATAACTTGATATTAATTCTTGATGACCAATGTACAAGTAAATACATTGGAGTAAGGTATATAAGACAGTACTTTTTATTGTTTTTACATTTTAGAGACTTATTTGTAGGTAACTATTATACACAAAGATCAGCTAATCGAGTTGTAATTTTTGCTAAATTACATAAATATGCTTTACTTCAGTCTGTGTTAAATGTTTTGAGGAATTTGTGTTAAAATTATGAAGAATTACTTATGTCAGCGTTATGTTAAAGTGAACTAACTTAGTAAATACTTGATTGCATTATGAAGGTCTCTGATTTCCAGAAATATTTTTTTTCCTTTTCTCTGAAGTTGTGATTAGTTCTTTTGTGCCAAATATTACATAATTAGTTGCCATTTCTCCTGTTTAAATAAGTTTTTAATAGAACTTGGCTTTATAAGATCCGGTTTTATATTTCTTACCCATAAAAACCCCATTAGTTATAAAAAGGCTTAATTTTATTTTTTCTTCAGATGAATTTTCATTTTCAGCATTGATATTAGATACAGGACAGTATTATCACTTATCAAATTATACTTTAGGAAATTCAAGTGTGTAAGAATAGTGAGACAATCTTGAAAGAGAAGTATAGAGCTAAATAACTTTAGGTCACTGGATTTCAAAACTTATATTAAAGCTGCATTAATTGTGATAACTCATTCTGTTAAATTGGTGTATTTGTCCTTAAAACATATGCATGCATTTATGACAATAGTGATACCAAAATGCAGTGTGGAACCAGGGCCTTTTTAGTAAGTGGTGCTAGAGTCATTAAGGTTCATTTTTCCCATGTAACTTTTTAACAGTTGTCACATGCCATAAATATAAGTTCCATACGGATTATAGAGATAGCTATGAATGGAAAACATGCTACATTGTAATACATTATAATTAGGAACTTTTATCATCAGAATGTTAAATGGTAAGTCACAGAGTAGAGAAAATATTTGTAGTACATATGTCCTCACAAGAACTTGAACCCAGAATATATAAAGAACAAACACACAACTCAGTGGCAAAAATTTTGGAAAGACTTGATCATACTTTTTATCAAAAGAGGCTGTATGAATGGCCACTATACAAATGAAAAGGATTTCAACCTAAGTAAATTGAAGTTAAAACAGTAAGGTGCTATAGTACATTCACCATAATGATTAAAATCCGTAACACTGATACCATGCAGTTTCAGTACCTAGAATATGAATTTGTTCAAACAATTTAAAAGGTACAACAAGTATTAATCATGATCCTGAAATTTTTCATGAATATATATTCAAGAGAAATGCATACATATGAGTACCAAATGCAGTGTACAAAAATAGCATTTATCATTTTTAAAAATTTAGTTTGCCAACATATACTAAGTACATCATCTGTTTCAGATGTAGTTTTCAATAATCTATCGTGTATAACACCCAGTGCTCATCACATAATGTGCCCTCTTTAATGCCCATCACCCAGTTACCCCATCCCCCCACTCACCTCCCAGCAGCCTTCAGTTTGTTTTCCAGAGTTAAGAGTCTCTTATGGTTTGTCTTCCTCTCTGATTTTTCCCATTCAGTTTCCCCTCCTTCCATTATGGTCCCTTGTGCTTTTTCTTATATTGCGCATACAAGTGAAACCATGTGATAATTATCCTTCTCCAGTAGACTTATTTCACTTACCATAATACCCTACATCCACATTAATGTTAATGGTAGGTATTCATCCTTTTTGATGGCAGAGTAATACTCTACTCTATCCATTCATCTGTTGAAGGACATTGTGGCTCCTTCCACAGTTTGACTATTGTGGGCATTGCTGCTATGAACATTGGGGTGCAGATGTCCGTTCATTTCACTACATCTGTATCTTTAGGGCAAATACCCAGTAGAATACCATTATTCTTAATAGCCCTAGAGTAGCAACAACCTAAATATCTCTCAATAAAATGATTAAATAAGTAATAGTGGAATATATATAACTACAAAAAAAAGAACAAATCTCAAAAATATAAAGTGAAGGAAGCCTGGCACAATATTAGGCAGAACTAAAAGGTGTAGTAAATGTCAGAAAAGTGGTACCTTTGAGCTGTGTGGATTGTAACCTTCTAGATATCCTATTTCTTCATTTAGGTGATAGATACACAGATACTCTAAGTTTGTGAAATTCACCATAATTGTAAACTTGTGAAATATGAACTTTCTGGGTTCATGCTGTACTTCTATAAACATTTTTTCTATACTCTGAAAGCTGTATGACATTGATAAAAGAAATTGAAGATAAATGGAAATATATATCATGAGTCAGAAGAATTAATGTTAAGATGTGCATACTACCCAAAACAATCTATAGCTTCAGTGCAATCCCTATCAAAATATCAATGGCATTTTCCACAAAAGTAGAACAAAGAAATCTAAAATTTGTATAGAACCACAAAAGATATGGAATAACCAGTCATTTTGAGAAGACAAAGCTGGTGATGTCAAGAGCCCTGACTTCAAACTATACTATGAAGCTATGGTAATCAAAACAGTATAGTACTGCACAAAAATACATAGGTCAAAAAAAAAAATACATAGGTCAGTGGAGCAGCTTAGAGAGGCCAAAAATAATTGACCATATAAACATGAGTTTAATCTTTGACAAAGGAGGCAAGAATATACAATGGGAAAAAGATGGTCTCTTCAATACATGGTGTTGGGAAGATTGCACAGTTAATGTGCAAAAGTAGGAAACTGGACCAGTTTCTTACAACATACACAAAACAAACTCAAAAGAGATTTAAGACTTCGATACAAGTCCAGAAAGTAAAATTCTTAAAAGGTAACATAGTATTTGACATTTGTCTAAGCAATATTGTTTTTGGATCAGTTTCAAAAAGACAAAAATCAACAAATGGGGAATACATCAAGCAAAAAATTTTACAGGGAAGGAAATCATTAAAAAATGAAAAGGCAGGCAGCCCCGAAGGCTCAGTGGTTTAGCGCCTGCCTTCGGTCCAGGGCGTGATCCTGGAGACCTGGGATTGAGTCCCACGTCGGGCTCCCTGCATGGAGCCTGCTTCTCCCTCTGCTTGTGTCTCTGTTTTTCATGAATAAGTAAATAGAATCTTAAAAAAAAAAAAAAAATGAAAAGGCAACCTACTGAATGGAAGATATTTATAAGTGATATATTTAATAAGGGGTTAATATCCAAAATATATAGAAAACTCCTACAACTCAGTATTAAAAAAAAAAAAAATTTAAAACATGGGCAGAAGACCTGAATAGACGACATTTCTTCAAAGAATACATACAGATGACCAACAGGCACATGAAGAGATGTTCAAAATCACTACTTATCAGTTAATGCAAATCAAAATCACAATGAAATATCACCTCACACATGTCAGAATGGATAATATCAAAAAGACGTAAGATTAGCAGGAGGAAAAGGAATCCTCATGCGTGGTTGATGGGAAAGCCAAATGACACCACTGTGAAAAACATGTTTCTCAAAAACGTAGAACTACTATGTGATCCAGAAATTGCACTTCCGGGTATGTAACCAAAGAAAAAGAAAACACTAATTTGAAGATATATGCACCCCTATATTTATTGCAGCAGTATTTACAAGAGTCAAGATACAGAGGCAATGTAAGTGTTCATTATTAGGTTGAATAGATGAAGATATGATGTGTGTGCACACACAATAATATTAGCCATAAAAAATGAAATCTTGGGATCCCTGGGTGGTGCAGCGGTTTGGCGCCTGCCTTTGGCCCAGGGCGTGATCCTGGAGACCCGGGATCGAATCCCACATCAGGCTCCTGGTGCATGGAGCCTGCTTCTCCCTCTGCCTATGTCTCTGCCTCTCTCTCTCTCTCTCTCTCTCTCTCTCTGTGTGACTATCATAAATAAATAAAAATTAAAAAAAAAATGAAATCTTGTCATTTGAGGCAACAAGGATGGACCTAGAGGATATCATGCTAAGTGAAACAAGTCAGAGAAAGACAAGTACTATATATCTATATCCATATCCATAATCTTAAATACAAATTAAAGCAGATACAGACTCAGAATAAACTGATGGTTGTCAGAAGGGAGAGGTGAGGGTTGGGAAATGAGTGGAATAGAGGTAGACACTAATTATAAAATAAGCAGAACGCATAGGACATAGTTAATATTTTAACAATTTTGTATGGTGACAGATATGGCTTGTTTATTATGGTGATCACTTCATAATGTTAATGGGGAATCAAAATATTAGAAAACATAAAGGCTTTAAATACATCCTTAAAAATTTCATGCTTTAGAAGCTAATAATTCTGAGTTCAACCCTACCACCTATTTTTTTGTAGATGAATTTGTCTAATGTAAAGGGCCGGTGGCCCAGGAGTAAATGAGATAATTATTATTCTCTAAATTCTTTTCCTCTTTAGATGTTTGGTAAACACTGCATCTGATATTTTCCATGTAGAAATTAGTAATACTTATTCATTGATAATTTTAATTCAAAGCCTTTCAAACTTACTTTTGCCTTCATTCATCTTACATAGTTACTAGACACATACTAGAAGTACTGGCATAAAGTACTTTCGATGCACATTATCTTAGAGATACTGAGTAAGAATACTGTGAGGTCAGAGAGCAGTTATTTTATGAATAAGGAAAAGTAATATTTCAAGGTGAATGAATATAGCCAGAATTAGAATGGTGGGTCTTGTAACATGATAAAGTCATTCATGGACTAAGTTGATGATAATTAGACCATTATTTTAAATATATATATATATGTCTAAATTTATACTTAGTAACAGTGGCTAATGTTTAAAATTTTGCCTGAAATGCTAAGAAATCTAAGTCCTGTGAATTAGAGATAATGCCTATTTTCTGCCTAAAGATTGCCTAATTAAATATGAGTGAAAGGTCCTGAAGCCTCGGTAGTCTTACAAACATAATCCTTCTAAACATGACCAAGACCTAATAAAATTTAAAGGTACACACATTTTAGGAATGTTTAGGAATTTATATATATATATATATATATATATATATATATATATATATATATATATATATATATATATCTTAGATCATAGCTCCCAACATATATAAATGTATTCTTTTTGTTTTAATTTCCCAAGTTTTGGCTTTAAGCTGCTGCCTGAAGATTGTCATGGGTTTATCATATAAAATCCAAAATATTTCACTGCATTACAGCTAGTTCAACGGTGAATGAAACTAAGAGCTGTGTTCTCTGTGCACATGCAAAAACATTATATGTGTCTCTGGTGGAGATACACACACACACACACACACACACACACACACACGTATATATATGGCTAGGTGTCATCCTAAAATGTATCATTTGCTTCCAGGCTGTTTTTCTCTACTATCTGATTCTTCTAATTATTTTTTGAAAATACAGGCTGTTAACAGATCTACATGAAAAGCCATAGTTCTTTCTGTATAATACGAATAGGTAATGTTTCAGAAGCATAAGCTTCACACCCAGTATTATTTCTCCCACACTTGATAAATTTGGAATCCTGTAATATTAGATAAGTGTTATCAGGAATTTTCTTGATTTGTAAAATTCCAGTATAGGTATAAATAATTTCTGTTTCACTGCTACATTAAGCTTTACTGCCTTTATATGTGACCTGTCTTTCATTTAGTAGTGAATGGATGTTTAGGATGAATTTGCCCCCACCCTCAAGGGACTTTTGGTAGTTTCTAGATACAGTTTTGGTTCTCACAGCTGTAGGAGCATCTGCCTACTTCTGGCAGCTAGTGATAGAAGCCAGAGATACTGGGAAGCATCTTACAATGCAAAGGACAGTTCAAAACAATGACTCATCTGGTCCCCAATGTCAGAATGTTAAAAGAAACAGTCCTGTTTTAGAGCTACAGAAACCTTACATGTAATTTTGTCTTCTCAGATGTTTTGCAGCCAAGAAAATTCCACTTAGCATTTATACTCAAGGTTGATTCTCTTAATAAAAAAAAAGTAAATAAATTGAAGCAACCAGTGCTTAGGATCAACTGCCCTATAATTTGATGTTTAGGATGGTTGTAAATACTGAAAGCTATCAGTAATATATTGATATGTTTTTGATATAATAGCTTTAATATGCCTTAGTAAACATAATTTAATGTTTGACATTTTATATGCTTAAAAAGAGCTATTTACATAAGAGAAAGTGAAGACAACTCTTAATGAAGACAACTCTTAAACCCTTAGACTCAGTTTTATGCCTTTGTTCTCAAGAAAAAAAAAAAAAAAAAACGGAGTTGAATTTTTCCCAAACTCTGCCTCTTACTGATTATATTATCATTAGGGGGAAATTACTTAGTCTCTTTGTTCTTCCGTAAAATAAGCCTGATCCTGCTTTTCTAATAATTCTTTAATTCTTTATAAAATAAAATATGATAATAGATGTATAAGCAGTGAAAGTGGAAAACACTCGGTCCTAGTTTGGATTCTTCCCAAGACAGTCTCAAAAGCAGTAATTCAGGAGAGCGTATGTACATATTTATGAATATCTAGTCTGTTTATAAGTTTTAGCAATTCTTATATAGATGGACAAATCATTTTTTTCCGTTATAGAAGATTTGTTATTGATGCTCTATCAACAGGGTTTGTGATTTGAATTGTATTTTCCAGTGTGTTGCAATCCTCTTTGCTATGAACCCCTACTGCCTTTTTCACCCTAAAATCAACAGTATACACTTAGGGAGATACTGGTGAGAATGGCACATTGTTTGTGGCCATCAGTAGAATCTATATATAATGGGTCCATTTTTCAGCTCCAAACTTCTGTTTCTAGCTTTAATAGTCCAATATTTTAACTGGACCAAGCTAATCGGATCAGACACAACTTAATAAAAGACTGTGGGATATGTTGTTGGGTCTCCATTTAGCTGTTTGTAAAATTAAACATTTGTAATATTGGTGACTATTCATATTTTTATATATTGTGGATTAAAACATGTCTACAAGATCTAAAAATGCTATTAGAATGAGTTTCACTGCATTGAACTTAAATGTGAATACAGAGTGTAAGGACACATAATAATGCACACAGTATGATGCTGTGCTGATTTGCAAGTTTGTTTGTTTGTCACTATTAAGATGCTATGTAATGGCACAAGCCAAGTACTAATGGTCCACTTAACAGCATGAAAGTCATCACAAAAGCAGTTATTACTGTGTAGCTAAAGAGGAACTATACAACTAACTGTATGGTGACATGGAACATAAAGACATTTTCTGTTAAAAAAAATCATCCTTAACAAAATGCATTCAGTGAAATAAATCTCTACTTAGATCATAGCTCCCAACATATATAAATGTAGTATTCTTTTCGTTTTAATTTCCCAAGATTTGTCTTTTAGCTGCTGCCTGGGGATTGCTATGGGTTAACATACAAAATCTAAAATATTTCACTGTATTAAAGCTAGTTCAACAGTGAATGAAACTAAGAGCTGTGTTCTCTGTGCACAGGCAAAAACATTGTATTGCAAAAATGGCATGCTGCTTAATACAGAATTTATCATAATGAAGCACTTTTTCTGTGTCTCAGGCAGCCATAATGTCTTACACTTTCTTCAATTCCTTTATACTTTTATGCCTCAGGGATTTTGCATGTGTTAGCTTTTTTAGCTATATTTTAGCCATAAGTTGGAAACTGTATAGGCTTAAGTATAGTTATTTTGAATGCAAATATTTACAGAGTGTTCTGTAGTTTACTGTAATCTACATACCTCCACCAGAGACAATGTCAGCATGCAACTAATTTTTTTTGCAACTAAATTAAAAAACATTTAGATAATCATCATTGATAAATTGAAGATATGAAGAAACTTTACAATAGAGTTTGGGATTGGGATTCTGCTCTTTCATTTATTCATGTTTTTGTTTTTCCATCTTGTAAACATTTCCTGAGAGCCCATTAAATGCTAGGTATTCTATTTGCCTTAGTAGTGTCAATACATCATGAAGCTCATAGACCAACAGAGAGAGATAGTATCATATGGGTTTGCCTAAAATCTCCGTTACTAAAGCTTCCCCTACTATTGTATTGCATGGTATTAGAAACTGGAATTGCTTTCTAGGTTTGCCTCAATACTGTGGTCACTTTGTTGCTATGACACCGAATCTTATTTCTTGGAAGTTTCGCCTTACATCTTAAGTTTTTTTGTGTCTAGTTGGGCTTACATAAAACTTCTTGCCTTCAGCATCTGCTGCTGTTGCTCTCTTCCTTCACAATCATCATATGCACTCTTAATCCTAAACGCTGACTGACCTTGATTACCAGACTCTGGAACCAACCCAGACTATGCCTACTCTTAGATGTTGCTACTTGCGATCCTGGCAAATTAACAAGGACCTTGTGATTTGTATCCTTATCTCTAATCAAAGCATTTCACATGACAGTATAAATAAGTAATTGAATAGATGAATAAATCCTTCTTTGCAAAAAGGAACTCAAGGTATATTTTTAGCCTATCAAAAATGTTTATTTAAAAAAATTGTTTTCCTTAAGTTTTGTATTATGTAATGAAGACCTTGAAAGCACATACAAAGGATTATAGAACTACAAAATAAGAATGTGTTTTCTTATTCTGGGAATCCAGAATAAATGCAGTATCAGAGGAGAAAATAAACAGAAGACCATCCCTTCCACAGAAAAGGATACACTGCTTTCTAACTGGATCATATTGTTTAATTTTTTTCCAATTTTGGAAAATTATTTAGTGCGCTGGAAAGAGTAATACGGTCTTTAAAACCCAAGGAAATTATTCTCATCTTACCAATAAAACTGAATCAATTACATTAAGCTTATTTATAATAGGCATACACATTCTGGTTTGAAAAAAGCATTTTAAAGTTTTAACTTTGTAACTTCAAAATAAGATAATGTAAATGTCAGTAACATAGTAATTCCTGTTTAATGTATGTTTTTTAAACACAATTTATGTTTTGATTCTCTAAAATGCTAATCAGTGATAAAAATTTACATTAAAAAAAAGATTAAGAACTATGAGAAAACAAGTATTAGGTTCAGTGAAATCTATTTTAGTTTTTATTTTTTTGTGAATTCTTTAAATACTACCAAATATGTCACAAATATTTATCAAAACAGAGAACCAAAATATATTACGTCACTTAAATATATTAAATAAAGGTCCCAGTAGGATATGGTCATGTTGTTAGACCAGATTATGCCTTAGTTTTTAAGTAAGTTTAAGACTTTAGAATAATTAACTCTAAAAGGAAGAAACAATGGGAAAGTTCTCCAGTGCTTATCTATTATTTTGGATAAGGCATGCTAAATATTTTAAAATAACAATGGATCTCTCTCAGATTTTGTTCTATATTTAGGCTATAAACGCTGCCTGTGTTTCCCTAGTTGTTTATAAAAATGTCAAGTTTTTAATTTAGTTGTTTTTTTGCTTCTTTTTAGGTTAACTTTAAAGACTAAGTGCTTTATTTTTTTTTTTTCCACTTACTGGGAGATCATTGACTAATTGGGTAGAGAGAGGATTATGAAATTATTTCTTGCTCTATAACTATATTCTACTTAATACTTTTCCTATATAGGTTGTAATTGTTTATTATTATTTATTGAAATAGAGTTAATATAGACCATAAAATATTTTAAAACAACTTTGAAATATTGCCTCTACTTTAATGTATAATCTTTTATTTTATCCATGAGTGTAACTTTTTAAAAATTTTAAGCTTCATTTCTGAGTTTTATAATAAATATACTAACAGAGGCACTGCTGTGTTAATAATGTAAAAATGCTTTAATTCTTTCCCAAAGACATAATTACTGTGAATAGCAACATTTTATTTCTGCCAAGAAATGAAATTATTGTGACCTACCTCACAACTCAAGAATCTGTCAAAAGCTCTGAAAGTTAGGTAACATTAGTTTACTTTCACTAAAATAATGAAAAAAACAGGTTTTTGGTTCTTGGGTTTAGTTTTTTTTTTTTTTTTTTTTTTTTTACTACAGAAAGGAACATTATGAAATAAATCGTCACTCATTGTATATTGTATCTGAAATTTGGCTTGTAATTTATTTACTTATTAAATCGTTAAGTTACAGTTTCAGGCTCAAAATGTAAGCATTCTTTGGGAATGCTTTTCTAGTTATAGGAGATTGTGTCACACTACTGTGTTCTTTCTTTGAAGTACATACCTATTTAGGTTCAACTTAATTGGACATGTAAACTAATAACTATAATTTATTCTCATATACTTAAGCTTATAAGGGACCAAAAATGGTATATGCTTTTAAAAATTTTTAATAGCATACTCCCTATTTGTACAATCTTAAACATTTTTTTATGCTATCACTTTCTATTGTTCTTCAGGAGTCCTGCAACTGTTCAATTTGTATCTCAAGCATCATATATAAAGAAGAGATGTCTGCATTATTATCATCAATCTCTATGGGATGGCATCTTAATTGTTTGGAACTATTAAATCTCAAAATAATATTTGCTATTAGGTAATTATAGTTTCTGACAGTTTATTTTTATAATACCATTTCCTCACTTCACATGAAAATGAAATTATTTCTATTCCTTTTTATTGTGATATGTCCTCAAGATATTCTTATGTTGTTTATATTTTAAGTTTTGATAAATAGAAATAATTGTTTTTCTCCATTTTGCTTATTGGTTAATATATTGAGTTTTGAAAGCATGGATGGTCTTCAACATATATTAAACAACTTGCAGCTTTATTATAATACACTAAATATAACTAGCAGTCACTTAAGTGTAATAACTCTTCAACGAGTTATTTACACTTCATTAGTGATTACTGAGCCATTACTAATGGCATTCTCATTTTAGAATGTTTTCATTTTCTCATTTTTCTCCTTACACTCTTTCCATTCACCACGGTTTTAGAAATTTTTAAACCTTTATACTGCTCTCTTTCACTATTTACTATTACATTAATGCTAGTAAAAAGTTAGACAGCTATCCACAAATAAAACCAGTACTGCAAGAGGCTATATAGTCCACTGTTAGCAAGTGGAACAAAAAAACCTGAGAATAGTAGCACAACAAAAGAAGGAAGACTGCTTCATTTTGCATGCATCATCTCATGCTGGCATTATTCAGGACAAAGAAAGAACTTTCCCAGCTGGAAAAGATACTCATAGCCTAAGAGGGAAGAGGGAATGAGCAAAAAGCTTATTCAGCCTTTTGGTGTACTGTGCAGTGGTCCCTTCGATTTTACCCACCCAGACCAACAAAGCTGAGACATATAGAACCAGCTAGGATCAAGCAAGACAAGAGGCTGTTATTAGCTGACACTCAGCGGGAGAGATTGTGTTTCACAGAGATCTTTTTTGAGCACAAACTCAAAGGGTAAAGCCAATGGTGAAGCCAATGGCCAGGGTAGCCACCAAAGGCCTCCTGCAAATTTTTCCCTTTTTCACCCCACAGGTTTTCTTTTTTAGGTTTTGTTAAATAATCTCTACACCTAATATGGGGCTCTAACTCACAACCCTGCGATCAAGAGTGATAAGCTCTTCTAACTGAACCAGCCAGATGCCCCCCACAGGTATTTATTTTTGCTGACTCCACCTGCCTGAGTTTGACCCTACTCCACTGAAGCGGGGAGTCATGTTGGCAGCCAGTTCAGGGCTCTGCCATGCAAGATGACAGCCTAGAAGCCCTGGTAGACTGAGCTAACAGCATACCCCCAACCTGATGCTAACACATGCCCCCCCTCACTGGGTTCCGTGGACCACTAGATTCAGGGTGACATCACACTCCAGTGTGCTCCCACCTACAGGTGAAAGGTTTTCCTTATCAAAGTCAGAGCATAAAATCTGGAAGAGGCAGCTATTTCTTACAATGCTTAGATACCTAAGCAAGTCTACAGGGATTACGAAGAATCAGAAACAAGATTCCACCAAAGGAAAAGAGCAAATCTTTAATAACTGTCCCCAAAGAAATAAAGTTCCAGAAATTGCCCAATAAAGAATTCAAAATAATTGCTCTAAAGCTGATCAGAGAACTATAAGAGAACACAGATAAATAATACCAGGAAAAAAATGCAAGAACAAAGTGAGACTTTCACTAATGAGCTAGAATTCTAAGATTAAGAACACTCAAATACCCACAAGCTGATGATGGCTTTCTGCTAACAGTGTGGAGAAGAAATTGTGCTCATCAGGGCACACATAGCAACTCACTGCAGGCAGCAGAGCTAATTGCTAAACTACTCACCAGCAAGCATGAAGGGGGCTATCGGCAGGCCCCTTTACTAACAGTGTGGGGAGCAAACTCAGACAGTGGTTCATTGCAGAGAGTCCTTTTAGCTAGCAACACAGGGAGCAAACCATGCCCAGCTGTATGCCCACAGCAGTCATGGCTCAGCCATAACAAGAAGGCATGTACAGCTCACACAGAGACATATATCAACTTCCTAGTTCTGGTGACAGGGGAAATTGCACTATAGGGCACCACAGGATCCCTTTTATGTAAGGCCACAACTTGTAAGATGAGGAGATGTAGCTGACCTGATAGAGTATTAGACAAAATAAGGAAGCAGAGGAATGTGTCCCAAATGAAAAAACAAAACAAAATTATGAAAAAGAACTAAACAAAGATAAGCAGTATGACCAATGAAGAGCTCTAATGGTCATAAAGATAATCCTCAGACTTGACAGAAGACTGCATGAACATAGAACATGAGCAAGAGATAGAAAATATAAAAATCAATCAGATTTGAAGAATACCACAACTTAAATGGAAAAATATGTGAATCCCCAGTGAACTAGAGGATACAGAAAAATGATGAGGAATCATGAAGACAAGGTAATGAAAACCAAACTGAATAGCAAAAAAGAAAAAGGATAATAAAAAATAAGGTAGATTAAGGGTACCTCTGCAACATCATTAAACAAAATATTTGTGTTATATATAGGGATCCCATAAGGAGAGTAGAGACAAGGGGGCAGAAAGCCTATTTGAAGAAATACCAGCTAAAGGCTTTCCTAACATGGTGAAGGAAACAGATATCCATAAACAAGAAGCAAAGAGAGTTCAAAACAAGATGAACCCAAGGGGGTTCACACCAAGATACATGGTAATGTAGATGACAAAAATTAAACAGAGAATCATAAAAGCAGCAAAAGAAAGCAAATGGTTACGTACAAGGGAAACCCCATAAGGCTGTATCAGCCAACTTTTCAGCAAAAACTTTGAATATATCATGCCATTCCCTCTGGCCTTCAAAGTGCAAAAAGAAAAAAAAAATGTGACCAAACATATCCTGACCAGCAAGGTTGTCATACAAAATTACAGGAGAGAGAGTTTTCCAGACAAACAAAACTAAAAGGAGTTCATCACCTGTAAAACAGCCATATCAGAAATGTTAAAAAGAACTGTATGTAGAAAGAGAAGGCCATAAGTAGAAGGAAGTTATGAAAGGAAAATTTTTACTGGTAAACATTTAGTAAAGTTAATAGATCAATCACTTAACAAAAGTAATGAGTTTAAACACAAAAGTATATGTATATCCTGTGTGTGTGTGTGTGTGTGTGTACACTGGATATATTAGGGATACACGAAACTATATAAAATATGACATCATATACATAAAACATGGAGGAGGGAGTAAAAACATAATGCTTTTAGGATGTGTTAAAAATTAAGCCACCATCAAGTCAGTACAGACTGTTATACACATAGGATGTTATCTGCATATCCCATGGTAGCCAAAAAACCTGCAATAGATACACAAAAAAATAAAAAGTAATCCAACCATAACAGTAATGAAAGTCATCAAACCACAAGAGAAGAAAGCAGAGAAGAAAGGAACAGAGAAAAACTAGAAAAACAAATAGAAAATTAACAAAATGGCAGTACATGCAAACCTATCAGTAATTACTTAAGTGTAAATGGGCTCAATGCCTCAATCTAAAGATGTAGGGTGACTGAATGGATTAAAAAAACAAAACAAAACAAAAAACAAACCAAGACTCGTCTATATGCTGCCTTTAAGAGACTCCATTCAAACTTAAAGACATATATATATATATATACACACACACACACACACACACACACACACACAGACTGAAGTTGAAAGGATGGAAAAATATATTCTCCACAAATGGAGGGGGGGGGAAATCAGGGTGGCAATACTTTATCAGACAAAATGACTTTAATGTAAATACATTAGTAAGAGACTAAGGCATTATATAATGATAAAGAGATCAGTCCAATAAGAGACTATAACAATTGTAAATATCTAAGCATCCAACATTGGAACACCTAAATACAGAAAGCAAATAATGACAGACATAAATGGAAAATTTGACAGTAATACAGGAGGGGATTTTAGAATCTCACTTATATCAACAGATAATTAATCCACACCGAAAAATCAATAAGGAAGTCGCATCTATGAACAGCATATAAGACCAGATTACTTAACAGGTATGTAGAAAATATCCCATCCAAAAACAACAAAATACACATTCTTTTCAAATGTATGTGGAACATTCTCCAAGATAGACCTCATGTTAGGCCACAAAATATGTCTCAAGAATACTTGAAATTGGGGCACCTGGGTGGCTGTTTAAATGTCTGCCTTCGGCTCATGTCATGCTCTCAGAGTCCTATGATAGAGCCCTACATTGGGCTCTCTGCTCAGTAGGGAGTCTGCTTCTCCCACTCCCTCAGCCCTTCCCCCCACTTGTGCACATTCTCTCTCTCAAATCTTAAAAAAAAAAAAATACTGAAGTCCTATCAAGCATCTTTTCCAACCATAGTGGTATGAACCCAGAAATCAATTAGAAGAAAAAAACAGAAGAATCACAAACACGTGGAGGATAAATCACATGCTACTAAACAGCCAATAGGTCAGTGAAGAAATCAAAGAGGAAATTAAATGGAAACAAATCTCTAGGACAGTGAAAGCAATTCTAAGAGGGAAGTTTATAACAAGACAGGCCTACCTCAAGAAACAAGAAGAATCTGGGGATGCCTGAGTAGCTCAGTCAATTAAGTGTCCATCTTCAGCTCAGATCATTATCTCAGGGTCCTGGGATCAAGCACCTATTCAGGCTCCCTGCTCAGCGGGGAGCCTGCTTCTCTCTCTGTCCCCCCACCTCCACCCTGCTCTGCTCATGTCCTCTCTCCAATAAATAAAATCTTTAAAATAAATATGTATATTTTTTTCAAATAAACAAGCTAACTTCATCTTAAGGAACCAGATAAAGAAGAATAAACCAAATTCATAGTAGAATAAGGAAATAAGAGACTAGAAATAAAATATAAATTAGAAAAAAATGTCAGTGAAACTAAGAACTCTTGTTTTATAGAAAACAAGTGAGTTTATAGTAGCAAAAAATGCCCTTTTAATACAAGATCACTATTAGAATGCATACTAAAGAATGCAACAAATTGATCTTAAAAAGCAACACTACAATAACAGAATGCATGATATACTGCATCTTTGAGGAGTCTGCAACCAGGCCAACTGGAAATAAACACACAAGTCCTATCACTCCCCCCCTCCCCCCACACACACATCATAGGTTATATCAGCAAACATTTAGAAAAGACTAGAAATAAGGATGAACACACCCACATATGTATATGTAGGCATGTATTTCCTTTATTTTACTCAACTAAAAGAAAATATTGATCTAAACTTATTTCATGCCTCTCTCTGTATAGATAATATGATAAAGCAAGTTCACATATTCCTAGGAGCTGTTCACTGGAAGTATAAGGTTGTATTTTGGATTCTCTTAGGGTAAAATTCACATACAAACAGAGGTTGTTACATAGTGCTTGCCATTTAAGTGTAACATTATCAAAAAGCTTTATATGGCACAATTTACACTATGGAAGAATAATATCAATAATGAATTGGTGATCAGTACTTCCAAAAATTTTTTTCTACAAACTTATAAATAAAAGTGACAAGTCTTAAAAAAAATAAAATAAAATAAAATAAAAGTGACAAGTCTTTAGTTTAACTCAGAAAACATAGAGAAGACAAAATTGCAAAGAAGAGACATTAAAACTGGAACACAGAAATACAAAGGATAATGAGACTACTATGAACAAAAATATGCCAGAAAACTGTAGACCAAGAAGAAATGGATAAATTAGAACCATACAGCTTACTAAAACTGGATCATGAAGATAAAGGAAATTTGAAGAGACTAATGAGTAAGTAGATTGAATCAGTCATCAAAAGTTTCTCGATACGGAAAAGCTAAGGAAGACCTACAGATAGCTTATGGGTATATGAAAGATTGCTCAGTAACAAATCATCAGGGGAATACAGAATAAAACCACAAAGATATTACCTCATACCTGTTAGAATAGTTATCAAAAAATATAAGAAATAATCGGACTTACTTATAACTAGAGGTTTCCATTTCTTGATCCCCTTATCTTGCTGTGTAGCATAGAGAATGTAGTCAATAGTATTATAATTATGTTGTATGGTGACACATGGTGGTTCTAGTTATTGGAGTGAGCATGGAAATAATGTATAGAATTGTCAAATCACTGTTGTACACTTGAAGCTAATGTAACGTTCTATGTCAATTATATTTCAATGAAATAAAAATATGTGAGATAAATTGTTGGGAAGTAGAGAAGAAGGAATCCTTGTGCCTTGTTGAAGATGTAAATTGTATACCCATTATGGAATACAATATGGAGGTTCTTCAAATAATTAAAAATAGAACTACCATATGATCAGCAGTCTTCTGGGTATATATCCAGAAAGTGAAAATGAGATCTTGAAGAGATAGATATCTGCATCCTTGTGTTCATTGCACTATTATTCACAATAGCCTAGATATGGAAACAACTCACATATTTGTCTTTGGAGGAAGGGATAAATAAAATGTGATGTGTATATATTATTTAGCCATGAGAAAGAAATTTTGCCATTTTCAACAACTAGAATGAACCTTGAGAATATTACCCTTAGTGAAATAAGCCAAAGACAAACATGATAAAACATATTTTAATAGTATGATATATAATATATATAGAACCTTCAAAAGTTGCATGTACAGATACAGCAGAGTGGTGATTACCAGCATTTGGGGATGGTAAATGGGAAAATACTGCTCAAAGGGTACAGACTTCCAGTTATAAGATGTATAAGATTCTGGGGGTATAATTTGTAGCAGGGTGAATATATTAATGGTACTGCATTAATAGGCCATAGTTAAAGGCACTGGAAAAATCTAATTCAATGTTAAACAATGCACTTAAAAGGTAAAACAGAACTTTTAAAAGTGTTTTGTTTCTTTTGATGAAGTGGTTGTCCTTGCAACAAATGCCATTGAAGAATTATATAAACAACAAAAACCCATATAATATATTTTGTTAGGTCATAAGGAGGATTTGGGTCTACATAAAGAATATTCTCATGCTGCAATCTACAGCAGAATATGCTTGAATAGAATCCATTATTAGTTGTAGAGACTGAATATCCTATTTTCTGCAATTTCCTTAGGTGAAAAAAAAAAAAACAAAACCAAGATTACAATGACTACAGTAAGCCTAGGTGATGATATAATAAGTATCCAAGTCCACTCAAATCCAAATAATCTCAGAGTCTAGGAAACTAATGGCAGTGACTCAGAAAAAAATGAAATTCACCATGCTGTACGACCAGAAATACTTATATTTGAAATCATTCCAGTTCAATTCAATGAATAACTGCTTTGTGCCTTTCACTCTGTGTTGCTCTGATGTTGTAACAATAATCTGGGCTTAATTCTTACATTCACGAATTTCACAATTTAGTCAAGGATGTGAGTAAGTACACAGTTTGGTTCTGATACAGAGTGACAAAGAGCTATAGTAATGATGAAAGCAAAATGATAAATGAGCAGAATAAGGAGTAATGAAAGACCTCAGTGGCCTAGTATTGTAGGAAAAGTAAAATTTCCTCAAAGGACAAGCAGAAAGTATATTCAAAATAGAGTAGAATGAGCAAAGGCTACATGCCTTGTCCAGAGAACAGAAAATAATTTTAAATGATTAATGCCTGCAAGTGTTGAGAAATGAGGCTATAAAGATAACTTTATGCTAGATTATGAAGCATCTTGAAAACCTTGTGTTAATTTGCTCTTTATCATGTGAGCAATAGGAAATGATGGGATGATGTGAAGCAAGAATGGGGTAGAATGACCTGAGAGAATGTTTGTTTAAAAGTTGTTCATATTTCTAGGCTATACCTGTCCTGGATCCTTTGGCTAGAAACAGCAGGCTTTTATTGGAGTTTTGATTTTGTTTTTGTATTTGTTATTGTAGTGATGGGGGCTGTCTGGGCCCATTGTCATTTCCTGGCTTGCCAGCTTCTCCGGTATCATCCAGTCCCAAATATATCAAGTGCAAAGAAAACCCAGTGAACTCACTGTTTTGTTGAACCTGGGTTCTAGACTGTATGCTCTCTTTTCTTTACCTTTCCGGGTCTTTTTATGTTTGCTTTATGTATAACATCCAGGGTTTAGGGCAGTATTTATAGGAGAAACAGAGAAAATGCACTTTCTTCATCATGTCCAGAACGAATAATCTTAATTTAACTCTCAGTTTTTTATAAAAATAAAATATACAACAGTATAATAGCTCTTAAATGTACAACTTGACGAGCTTTGATAAATATATATGATCTTTTAACAGTGAAGATATAAACTATTTGTATCCCCCCTGCCCCAACAGGTTGTTTTTAGGTCCTCCATTTATACCCTCCTCCTCCTAGGAAGCTACTTTCTGATTTTCATCATGATAGATGAATTTGCCTACACTAGAACTTTTTTTTTTTTAACTACATTTTATGTGTCTGGATATTTTTGTTTTACACAGTGTGTTTGAGATTGAAAGAATTTGTAAAATGTGTGTGTGTGTGTGTGTATATATATATATATATTTTTTTTTACTATTAAAATGTTTAAACCATAGAACAATATATTAAAAACAGTATTTTAGCAAGGAATTTTGTAGTAGGTTTATTAGGTATTTGGGGAATGAGACGGTGGTTCATGGGTCAGTGTCAAAGTAGGTATATGGAGATGTTTAACTCCCCACAGTGTTATTACCTGTCGTTAAAGCAGAGCTAAATGTATTAGGACTTACCACAGGAAGAAAGTCTTTGCACTGTCTCATAAGTAGGAAATAAAATATTTATAAGATCTTGGTATCTAGACTCAGATAATATAAGGTGGGTTTTTTTTTTAAGGCAGGAGCTAACTTGGATTAGACAAAAAAAAATTTTAGAACAGTTTAGGTTTGCTGGGCACAGTGAAGCGGGAAATTGTAAAGTAAGCAGTTGTGCCAGGTGTTCAGACTATTGCCTCTGATGAATTGATCTGTAAGAATTTCCTGAAGCAAACAGTGAGGTATTTATTTATTTATATTGGTGTATAGTCTTATCTTTGCTAGGCAAAGATTTCTTTGGACAAACTACTAAGTTATATTGACACAGCCTCAGTTCTCAGAGATAAAAGGTTGTTGATGAATTTCAGGTTATTAAGACTGTGACCCAGGTAATAACAATGTGATGAGAATGGAAGAACCATTACGTAAGAACTGATAGAGCATGTATGGAGTAAAACCAAAGGGATTCTGTTTTCAGGGCCTGATGGGGTTTATTTTTATAGATTTTTTGCTTTGTCATTTATTCTTCAAAGGCCTTTCACAGATCTTATGGATGGAAGGAAGTCTAGAAGTTATGAAAGCCAGAATCCTCTATTTGAGTGAGAAACCCCTTTACAACATCCATATTAAAGAATAGCTTTTGAACCTCTTAAACAATTTAGATGGTAGGGAACTTGCTTTCTCATAAGATAGCCACTTTTAGCTTCATTCTTTGAGAAAGTGCTTTTTGTATGTTGAGTTGAAAACAGTTTCTTTGTAATGCCTGATACTAGTACTAGTACATTTCTCCCCACTCCCTGGAATCTCAAGTCTGGACTCCTCTACGCAACCTGTTTCGCAGGCCTTTATGGGACTGACTACTGCTATTTTTGCTTCCTAGTTTGTCATCGCCACTCTTAGTAACTGCAGTGCCGAAGTTTGAATACTACTTTCCAGATTGTTCTGGACAGGAAGTATTGGTTTTATTACTGGCTGCCAAACTTCTATTACTTAAGAAAATTCACAACAATTAACAAAAACAAAACTGGCTTTTCTCTTAGCTTATCCAGTAAGTACATCAGACTGTTAAAACTCATGATTCACTTGCTTTCAGCATGACTAGGCACAGGTGAAGAGAAAAGATAATGGAGTTGCCAAGAAGGAAGATGGAACTGCCTATTTAGTATATTGTCCCTGTTTACTAATTTAGTAAAGACTATTCTCTCAATGAAGCTTATTTGCCTCTGAAAGGGAATGATGGAAGAAAATATCTGTAATGAGGTGGTGTCAAAACTACACTTCTGCAAGTTAAAAGAAAAAATGTAGCGTATTTCTGAACTAATCCCCCCTCAAAGAGTTGATAGTTTCAAAAAGATTAGAAAATATTGTCAGCAGAAGTCCAATAGACAGCTTCTGGATTTCTCATTTATTTAAACAAGCCTCTGTCCTTTGGTAATTAACTCTTAGGCAGGGAGAGATATAACACATTTGACTCTACTAGTTCTCCTTTTTTTTGAAGCTGAAAACACTTGTGTAAAGGAGACAGCATTGAAGCTATCTTCTTGTTATTGTTTAATTTAAATCCTACAACAGGAAGAACTGCTGAGATGCTTGCTGTTGATTCCCCAAATGATGACAAAAATCTCCTTCTAGTTGCCTGGCTTGCTGTTAGTAGGGAAGGAAGTGTCTTTCTAATCTTTTTGAATTCAAGGACTTTGTAGAAGAAATAGCAGGAGATACTAGTATAGCTGTAAACGTTAAAGAAATAGGTGACTGGAGCCCAATTAATTACAGAATATCATGGAGATAGAGGTAAGACAAATGAAACTACCAACTACCCTACACTATTCATTTCTTTTCCTGAACTATTTTAAGTGGGAATTTCTTCAAAGTTAGCATACCGTGGGTTGCAAATGACTTGGAGAATTTGAAGTTTCAGCCTTGTTTTTAATGTATATGTATTTTATATTTATTAGTGATTCTGAAAATGGTAGCCTTGTATTCATGTCTTCATTCAAGAGAAGTCTAAAGAGTGTCTTCTGTGTGCCAGATATTGTCTTAGTCTGGCTACTGAGTGATCTTGGCTAGGCACTACAAATTTTTTTTAAGATTTTATTTATTCATAAGAGACACTGGGAGACAGAGACATAGGCAGAGGGAGAAGCATGCGGGGAGCCCGATGTGGGATTCAATCCAAGGACCCCGGGATCATGATCCTAGCCAAAAGCAGACACTCAACCACTGAGCCACCCAGGTGCCCCAGCACTGCAAATTAAGTGGGGAACAGATAAATCTCCTGACCTCTAAAAGCTTTCATCTTAGTTAAGGGAACCAGACAATGACAAAGCAAGTGTGTCAGGTGGTACCAAGTACTTTGAGAAAAATAAAGTGGATAGGAGGTTGGGAGTTGGGAAATAATGCTTTTCTATATAGTGTTTGGGTAGTTCTGTACAAAAAAGAGGTCATGTGAACATAGACCTGAAGGAAATGAGAGAACAATTTGTAGTGATACGTGGAAGGAGGAGGAGCAGCAGCAATAAGTTCAAAGAACTTGAGATGGAAACATGTTTAACGTTTTGTAGGATCAGCAGGGAAGCTATGTGGTTGCAGCAGTGAGTGAAGGAGAGAGTGTTAGAGATTAGCATGACAGCAGGGTTCCAAGTGAGAGTGTGGGTTAGCATGCCTACCTTGTATGGCCCTGTAAACTATGGTAAGGATCTTGGATTTTAATCTAAGCGGGGTGGTATCCTCAGAGGATATTAAGCAGAATGGTAAGATGAACTGACATTTTAAAAGAATCACTTTTTCAAAAAGACAGTCACAAAGTGGCTTCTAACACTGATTCTCCAGAGGACACCTACTGCTCCTCCCTCTCTGACACAGAGATGCATTTTGGAAGTGCAGGGACATATTTTTACTTTAATAGTGACTGACTTTTAGAGACCGAGGATCAGAGAAGCAAAATGTTCTGCAGTGTGTGGGATACTCAAAAACTGTCCCACACCAAATGTTGTGCCCTATTCAGTAACACTGCCCTGGAGCAATACCAAGATATACTCGCATGCCACTTAAAGGAAATTTCCTTTATTCCCCCTTCCCCCCTCCCTTCCTTCCCTCCTTCTTCCCTATTTCTATCATCATCACCCTCCCTCTTTTGCAGCAGATTTCTGATGCTTGGGAAGTGAACACATGAGCAGTGTTTGTTCCTCTGTGACTAACCTTTATCAGCATTAATTTTGTAATGGGAAGGATCTTTACTCAGTTATTTAAATTTTTAGGTGAGAAATCAGGAATCAAACAGGTTAAATGATTTGCCCAAAGCCACATAGCAAGTTTGCATCTCATATTGTATGGCTTTATTTCATTAGTATATTATTTACATTCTTGTATTTTTATGACCCATTTGTTCAAAGATAATTTAAAATGCCCTGGAAGCATGATTTTTTTTCCTGATCTTTTTAAAAACGGAAATTAGAGTTTGAGGAACCTCCACACAGTTTTCCAGAGTGGCTGCACCAGTTCACATTCCCACCAACAGTGTAAGAGGGTTCCCTTTTCTCCGCATCCTCTCCAACATTTGTTGTTTCCTGCCTTGTTAATTTTCCCCATTCTCACTGGTGTGAGGTGGTATCTCATTGTAGTTTTGATTTGTATTTCCCTGATGGCAAGTGATGCAGAGCATTTTCTCATATGCATGTTGGCCATGTCTATGTCTTCCTCTGTGAGATTTCTGTTCATGTCTTTTGCCCATTTCATGATTGGATTGTTTGTTTCTTTGGTGTTGAGTTTAATAAGTTCTTTATAGATCTTGGAAACTAGCCCTTTATCTGATATGTCATTTGCAAATATCTTCTCCCATTCTGTAGGTTGTCTTTGAGTTTTGTTGACTGTATCCTTTGCTGTGCAAAAGCTTCTTATCTTGATGAAGTCCCAATAGTTCATTTTTGCTTTTGTTTCTTTTGCCTTCGTGGATGTATCTTGCAAGAAGTTACTATGGCCGAGTTCAAAAACGGTGTTGCCTGTGTTCTTCTCTAGGATTTTGATGGAATCTTGTCTCACATTTAGATCTTTCATCCATTTTGAGTTTATCATTGTGTATGGTGAAAGAGAGTGGTCTAGTTTCATTCTTCTGCATGTGGATGTCCAATTTTCCCAGCACCATTTATTGAAGAGACTGTCTTTCTTCCAATGGATAGTCTTTCCTCCTTTATCGAATATTAGTTGCCCATAAAGTTCAGGGACCACTTCTGGATTCTCTATTCTGTTCCACTGATCTATGTGTCTGTTTTTGTGCCAGTACCACACTGTCTCGATGACCACAGCTTTGTAGTACAACCTGAAATCTGGCATTGTGATGCCCCCAGATATGGTTTTCTTTTGTAAAATTCCCCTGGCTATTCGGGGTCTTTTCTGATTCCACACAAATCTTAAAATAATTTGTTCTAACTCTCTGAAGAAAGTCCATGGTATTTTGATAGGGATTGCATTAAATGTGTATATTGCCCTGGGTAACATTGACATTTTCACAATATTAATTCTGCCAATCCATGAGCATGGAATATTTTTCCATCTCTTTGTGTCTTCATCAATTTCTTTCAGAAGTGTTCTATAGTTTTGAGGGTATAGATCCTTTACCTCTTTGGTGAGGTTTATTTCTAGGTATCTTATGCTTTTGGGTGCAATTGTAAATGGGATTGACTCCTTAATTTCTCTTTCTTCAGTCTCATTGTTAGTGTATAGAAATGCCACTGACTTCTGGGCATTGATTTTGTATCCTGCCACGCTACCGAATTGCTGTATGAGTTCTAGCAATCTTGGGGTGGAGACTTTTGGGTTTTCTATGTAGAGTATCATGTCATCGGCGAAGAGGGAGAGTTTGACTTCTTCTTTGCCAATTTGAATGCCTTTAATGTCTTTTTGTTGTCTGATTGCTGAGGCTAGGACTTCCAGTACTATGTTGAATAGCAGTGGTGAGAGTGGACATCCAAAATATACCTGCCCTACGACCCAGCAATTGCACTGTTGGGGATTTACCCCAAAGATACAAATGCAATGAAACGCCGGGACACCTGCACCCCGATGTTTCTAGCAGCAATGGCCACGATAGCCAAACTGTGGAAGGAGCTTCGGTGTCCAACGAAAGATGAATGGATAAAGAAGATGTGGTTTATGTATACAATGGAATATTACTCAGCTATTAGAAATGACAAATACCCACCATTTGCTTCAACGTGGATGGAACTGTAGGGTATTATGCTGAGTGAAGTAAGTCAGTCGGAGAAGGACAAACATTATATGGTCTCATTCATTTGGGGAATATAAATAATAGTGAAAGGGAAAATAAGGGAAGGGAGAAGAAATGTGTGGGAAATATCAGAAAGGGAGACAGAACGTAAAGACTGCTAACTCTGGGAAACGAACTAGGGGTGGTAGAAGGGGAGGAGGGCGGGGGGTGGGAGTGAATGGGTGACGGGCACTGGGTGTTATTCTGTATGTTAGTAAATTGAACACCAAAAAAAATAAATAAATAAATAAATAAATTAAAAAAAAAAAAAAAAAAAAAACGGAAATTAGAGCCGCAGTCACCAGAGTAATTACTCCAAAGGAGGAGGACAGAGACAGTATTTTGGTGATGAAAAGAGTACTTGCTAGAATATTTTCCTAGTTATTGATGGTGAGTGGGATGTTGTGGTGGCTTAGATATTTTAAATATATATTTTAAAATATATATTTTGAACAAAAATAATTTCAAACATACATTAAGTTGTCAACTGTATTCTGGTCTTTATTCTTTATCTTTATGCTTTTAACTTTGAGAAGTTAAGTTGTAAGGGAACTCATGAAATTGATTCAGGCACCCAGAGCAACATTAAAACAATAACTGGAGGAATGCTAGTTTTGGCCATTCAGTCAGTCATCATTTGCTAACTATAAAAAGTATATTTCATGAGCTTCATTTTCTTTCTGATTTTTTTTAATTCTGAATTTTTTCTGAATTCTGAATTTTTTTCTTCATTTTTTTCTGAATACTGATTTTGCAGTATTAAGTCTCTCCAAGTTTTACCACTGTGTTTACTATTAAAAGTGTAAATATAGAGAACTAGGCGTTTGTAAAAGGAAGGGTGGTGGTGGGATAGGCCAAATAGGTGAAGGGGATTAAGAGGTACAAACTTCTAGTTATAAAATAAATGAATCACAGGCATTAAGTTACAGCATAGGGAATAGAGTCGAAAACACTATAAGAACTTTGTATGGTAATAGATGGTAATTACACATACTATGCTGAGCATTTGATAATGTTTACAATCATTGAATCACTGTTATACACCTGGAAATAATATTAAATGTCAACTAAAATTTTTAAAAAGTCTTCCCAGCTAACCTAATTCTGTATAAGGTGATACTCACTTTGAGATTCAGCTACTACTTTCATAGTGCCTACATAGAGTAACTGAACTTGATAATAGGTTAATGAAAATGCATATACAACTGGAAAATGCTTTTGCCAAGTTATTCTCAAAGGCTTTAAATTTACCTTTTGAAGAAAAACTGAACTAATTAGGTTAAAGTTGTTGGGCTTTTGCTTCCTTCCCCGAATATCTGTGACAAGCACTGTAACAATAGTTTTGAATATAATACAAAAGTTTGTAAGTTGAATGGTTTGTTATTTTTAAAACTTACATTTTTTTTTATTTTTTCAGCAAGTAATTTTCTATTATGTCAAGTACCAATAAACATTGTAAATCAAAGAAAAAGAGTTCGTTTTCTGTCTTGATAGGCTCTCAGACCCACAGGGAAAAGGACAACCACCATGCAACTAGTTAGTTAATTAGATACAAGGTTGATACATTTCCCTGGGAGCAAAGAGGTAGCAACAGTTTACTACCTGGATGCATCTTCAGGAGATGAGGAAAGAAGTGGAAGAACCCAGACCTTTACGTTTAAGTAGGATTTTCACAAGCAGGTAATTGGGTGTCTTAGTTTTGTAGAGCTGCCATAACAATGTATCACAAACTGAATAGTTTAATGGAAATTTGTTCCCTCACAGTTAGAAGTTCAAAGTCTGAGACTTTTGGAGGTCCTGAGAGAGAAACCATGCCATACATCTCCCCCAGCTTCTGGAAATTTCTGGCAGCCCTTGGCATTCCATGACTTATACATGTTTCACTCCAATCTGTCTCCACTTTCACATCATCTTGTTTTCTGTGTTTCTGTGTCTTGCAGTGATATTGTCATTGGATTTAGGACCCATCCTAATTCAGTATGATTTTGATCCTAACTAATTACATGTATAAAGACCCTATTTTCAAATGAGATCACACTGAATTTCTAGGTGAGCATGAATTTTGGGAGTCAGTATTCAAACTACCCCCTCAACATGGGGCAAAGGAGCATGAAGAAAATGCCTAAAGGCACAGAGGCACGAAAAGTCATTGGAAGGCTCTAGGTAATAAATTTAGAGGAAGTAGTGTAAACAGTACTGTTCAGGTGACGCTCAGAAAGTTGACTGGGCAGACTTGGAAAAGCCCTGGAGGCTACACAGATGTTTAGACTACCTTTTGTAGGCATTGGGCTCTCAGAAGCCTATCAGCCTTTGAGCTACACAGGCAGATTTGTATTTTAGGAAAGTGACATATAAAATTGTGGAAAGTCTCGTTTGGAGATTGAGGCAACAGATGAATAAAAGTATGGTCGTGACTGTAGATAGATAATTACAGAACTTCATAGGTAGTAAAAGGAACAGAGTCAGAAAGAGAGGGTTGAGATGATTTTCACATTGGCTTGAGACACAGATTGATAATGCATGTCATAACTGAGATTTGGTGGGGAAGGAAAGAACATTGATATTTTAGATACAGCATTTGGTTGAATAATCAATCAGCAGTTATTTAGGAACACTTTCTGTCTAGCATTATCGTATGTACTTTGGAGATTCATATGCATAATCATGATCCTATTTCAAAAACTTTGCAAACCATTTGGTGTCATGAGACTAATATAAGTGAAGCAGAAAACAATTCAAATCAGTTTATAAGCAAGTATAAACTTAGTGGTTCTGATTTATAAATACTTCAGAGTTTCAGATTTGAAAAATATCTGTGTGGAGTTGAGTGCTATGAAAAGCTTGATTGAGAAAGTGGTAATTTAGTTTTGTTAAGTCATATTTAAGCTGGTTCAAAAGAGGACAGGAAACACTCAAAATGATAGGTGATCATACATTAAGATGAGCAGGCAGCCATGACAGTGGTATGTGTAATACAGGAAAGAGGGTGTGAAGGCAGCCAAATATTAGATTGTATTAAGTTTGGAAAGGTACACTGCAGCCAACATAATCTATCTTGCAAGGTCAGGTAGGCAGATTGGTTACCTGCTTAGCTGATTAGTTAGTTAGCATTGAAAAGAGTTTTCTTTTAGTAGTATTAACGTGAAAGTAATTTACAGGGAGGAGAAGGAGGGAGGAGAGCCAATTGGGAGCTTTTGCCCAAATCCAAGTATGAGATGATGAGAACAAGCATTACTAGAGAAGGTGAATTTTGTATATTTTGGCTATTCCATAGGTTTTCCAGTTCTCCTTTGGCATATTGAACTAGATTTAGTTCATCTGTCTTCTTGCATATTTTCTTTTTTTCCATTTTTTTCCCTTCTCATTTACCCTTTATTTCCCCCATCAGAATTTAGTCCAAGCAAAACTCACATCAGCTGTCTAAATCCACGAAATCTAAGAGCACAGGAAAAGCCACGACCCATGTGAAAAAGCAAGTGATAATGACAATGATGACAAATTACCTCTAATGTAGTAAGAGCTTTCTGTGTTAGCTCCTTCAGACTATATGGTGCTCTTCTGTGAAGTAGTCACTGTTATCCCCCAATTACAAGTAAGAAACTGACTCAGAAAGGTTAAGCAGCTTGATCAAAGTAGAGTTGCGTGGAACCTAGATCTGTCCAACTGTGTAGCCTAGATTTGCAATCACTCTGATACAGCATGGTGACTCACCTTCATCCTGTTCCTGTTGCAATCCATTAAGTTGATGGCTTCCAGATTCAGCTTCCTAAAGTCATATCTCTTTTCTGTTCAAAGTCTTCTGTGGCTTTTTATGCCTGAAAAATTAAAGTATAGTTATTTCTGCCTTTTATTCAAGGCCCCTCCAAATGTAGTGACAACCTACCTTTCTAGCCTGGTCTCTATGTAGACTGTATGCTTCCTTCTCTCAGTGTTCTCGTACCTGCCCTCTCTGGAAAGGTTTTCCATTCTCTTTTCTTCTGTTGAAATTTTACTTTAGGTTTTAACTAGCTTTTCTCTTTTCTTCTGTTGAAATTTTACTTTAGGTTTTAACTAGCTTTAATGGTATCCTCTAAGAAACCTTATTCTCCCTCTTTTATATAAAGGGCTTTATTTGCTACCACTTAATGCCACTTAATTTTTGTTTTGTATTTTAGGTAATATTTAATTAAACTGGATTATAAACTCCTTGAATGCAAAAACTCAGCTTATTTTTGTATTATCTAGTATAGGGCTTGGTATTTTTTTAAACTTAGATATAATAAAAGATTAAGAGTAGAAATGAGTTCTGACCTAAAGTGAGCCCTTAACCTATGGTCAGTGATGAATCTTCTTGCTGGACAACTGTAGTAGAACGGTTTAAAATCAGCAGATTCATTGAATGATCTAGAAATGACTATGGAGGGAAAAAGCATTGCTGAGCTGATAAAGAAGTTACTTCTGAAATTCTCAGCTGTTGTTTTTCCAGTTATGTTCTGGAGATTGGCTGCATGAACCCCCACCCATGGTACTTGATAAAATACAGATTCCAGAAACAGTGTATTTCTACTTTTGTAGCACAAGTTCCAGATTATTTACTTGTATATTTATCTGAGTAATTGTTTCTCTAGAAATTCCACATCTATTTGGAAAAAATGCACAAATCCTAAGTATGCTGTTTAATCAATTTTCATGAAAAGAACACACCCATATAACCAACACCAGATCAAGAACTGGAATGTAACCTGTATTCCAGAAGCCATTCTATGTTCCTCTGTAGTCACAACTCATCTACCACCTCAACCTACCCACCAACCCAAGGGTTTCCAGAGTCTTATGTACATGAAATTTAAGAACTTCTGCCCTAAATGCAGGCTTGCTTCTGGTAATGCAGACATAACAAACATTATTCCCAAAACCTACTGCTTCCTTTTTCTTCTTCCTCCTCTTGTTTTTCTGTTATCTCCCCTCCCTACTAGCTGTCCTCCTTTGTAATTAAAAAATCATGAAAAATTTCTTCTGAATAATTCATCTAAGTTTGTCCTCTGTGTTGAACCCCTTAAGCTCTAAGATTACACTGCTCTCTCTTCTCTTGTAGTATTCCATAATTAGTCCATTAGGCATAGAACATTCTGCCTTTTTTCTCAAACATTATTTGGAAGATTGAGAGGATAAGCATAATTTCAGAGTATCTGTGCCTATACCACTGATAATCTATTTAATTTTCTAAACCAAACACTTAGCTTACTAAAGAGGTTATACTATGTTCTAGATCGAAAAAAAAAAAAAGGGACATAAGTAGGGTTTTTAAGTTGCTTTAAGTATTAATCAAGTACTCTTAATTTTGGAATTTGTGATAGTTTAACATTATCTTTAGATAAGTTTATCATTGTACTGTGCAGGCCTGTTTCACTAAGCAAATTAAGGCTGTAAACACTTTGAGTTTTGTTTAATTTGTGCAAGCAAATATCTTTTAGTGAACAATAGTACCTTAATTGTTTATATCCATAGGGATGATGCTAATTGCCAATATATTTTGTTTACTGCAGTAAGTTTTCTATTTGGAAAATTTCATTTGACAATTAGAGGTATTTTACTACTTAAGAATCTGTTTTAAAATTTGTATCTTCCTCCTTTCCCCAATTTGATATAGTCAAGTTTTCACTATATTTTTAAGAACTAAAGGAAATCATAAACAAGAAACTGACTTTATGAATACATAGCTATGATTTTGTTACAGACACTACAGTAGCTATTAGTTTCAATTAAGAGAAATCATAATTGTTCAGCCCTTTTTTTTACATTTTCAAGAGAAAAAAAATCTAAATAAGTTGATTTACAGTTTCTGTAAATGATGTTACATTTTTTTTTATTCCTTAGAATTGACTGTTCTTTGTGTCAGTAATACTCTTTTTTGAAAGTGTCACATTTTTTTTTTTTTACAATGTTGAAGACAATCACATAGTAACTTTTTGAAAAGTGAGATTAAAGGTCTTAAAGGACTTTTAAAGGTTATCTAATTCATTCTTCTGTCTTCAGATATGATAAAAAAAAAAAAAGTTTTTTTAAGTCCTTTTGTTGAAAACACCCATGCTGTCATTTCTTTTAGCACACTGACTTCATATTATCATTTTCTCTTTAAATTCTATAACCTTCCTTTCCATTCCAATTAAACTGCTCATTTGGGAGCTAGCACTTGACATCTCATCAAAACTTATAACAATTCCAAAACCAAGATCTCAAACTTGAAATTAATCATTGAATTCAATTTCTTCCACTCTCTGATTTTTGCTTATTCTGATCTTTATTCCTTATCCATTTTGTTGGATCTCTCCTATATTTTCCTATTCTGTCAGTCTCTTTTAAGGGACTTAACTGGTCTCCCAAAGACACTAAAATAAATTTTTCTGGGATCCCTGGGTGGTGCAGCGGTTTAGCGCCTGCCTTTGGCCCAGGGTACGATCCTAGAGACCCGGGATTGAATCCCACGTTGGGCTCCCGGTGCATGGAGCCTGCTTCTCCCTCTACCTATGTCTGCCTCTCTTTCTCTCTCTCTGTCTCTGTGTGACTATCATAAATAAATAAAATTTTTAAAAAAAATAAAAAATAAAATAAATTTTTCTTTAGAATCTCTAGCCTCTTTTTGTTTTGTCAACCATATCTTCCTTGCTAGTCTTCATTCCTGTTAAGCTCTACTCTTTTTTTGGCTTAAACACTTGTAAAGTAGCATTGAAAATTATGAAATTTTGTTTTGATAATGTATTCCACAGTGTTTATTCTAAAGTTTCTCAGCACTACACTTCTATCCCAGTCTTTGCACTCGTTAAATGACATTATCTACTGTGTGAGATATCAAAAGAGTTGTTTGGGTCAATGAAGCTACTTCATTTCTTGTTTACTCTTCCATGCACTTCCATCTGACTCCTGTACCCACTGAAAATCACATTCACTAATAAGCTTATCAGGTATTTCCATGTTGTTAAATTAGATGGACATTTTTCAATCATTTTTGAAATTTGATTTGTCCTACACCATTCACAAGCAATTCTTATTTTTCTACAATGTTATAAACTATTTGATGGCAAGAGTATTTGTGCCATATTTAAAAGAATATGTTGAACCCAACAGGATACTCAAATACTTTTTTTGTAAACACTTGTAAAAGACTCAGTACATAACTTTAGTTAAAACATATATGCCTCCCTTTCATTAGTCTCCTGTCAGTTTGTAAAATTTGTGCTATAAGTTAACAGTGGTTTATAGTTTTGTGGGGATCTTACCAGTACTTTCCCCCACATGTCCACTTGCAAATATATATGTATGTGTAATGTGTATAATTTATAAGCATTTGAGGTTCATAAAATGGCAAAGATCCTTGCAAATATATCTGATAAGGCATTGATATTCACAATTTATAAATAAATCCTATAAGTCAATAACAAAAAGAAATGATTAACAAAGAGAGGAGGACCTGAACAGACATTTTTCAAAAAAAGACATACATCTAGATAGCTAACTAACATACGAAAAGATGCTCAACATCACTTATTATCAGGGAAATGGAAATCAAAACCAAATGACATACCACCTCACACCTGTCAGGATGGCTATTATCAAAAAGACAAGAAATAACTAGTATTGGCGAGGATGTAGAGAAAAAGGAACTCACTATACACTGTTACTGGGAATGTAAATTTGGTGCCACTGTGGAAAATAGTATGGAGTTCTTTTAAAAATTAAAAATAGAACTCCCGTAGGATCTAGCAGTTCTCATGTATATTTATCCAAAGGAAACAAAAACAGTAATTCAAAAAGATAAACGCACCCCTGTGTGCATAATGTAGAACAGCCAAGATATGGAAGCAACCTAAGTGCTTGATATTCACAATTTATAAATAAATCCTGTAAGTCAATAACAACAAAAAATGATTAGAAAAAGAGAGGAGGACCTGAACAGACATTTATTCAATTTCATCAGGAATTGAATAAAGATGTAGTGTATATACATAATGGAATATTAGCCATAAAAAGGAATGAAATCTTGCCTTTGTGACATCAATGGACCTAGAGGGTAAAATAGGGTAGTGAAAGTCAATACCATACGATTTCATTTATGTGTAGAATCTAAACAAAACAAAATCAGAAACAGACTTATAGATACAAAGAACACACTAGTGGCTGCTGAAGGGGAAGGGAGTGGGATGAAACAGATGAAGAGGATTAAGAAGTATAAACTTCCAATATAAAGTAGGCCTCACCAGGGATATTAAAGTACAGCACAGGGAATATAGTCAATAGTATTGTAGTAACTTTGTGACAGATGGTAACTAGATTTATTATGATCATCTCATAATGTATATATATATAAAAAAAAAAAAAAACAGCAAGGGGTGCCTGGGCAGCTCAGTTGATTGGGTGCTGAACTCTTGATTATGGCTCAGGTCATAATCTCAAGAGTCCTGAGACCGAGCCTGGCATCAGGCTCCATGCTCAGTGTGGAGTCTGCTTGTCTCTCTTCCTTCTTCTCTGTACACACTCTCTCTCAAATAAATAAATGTATCTTTAAAAAAAAAATCACTATGTTGTTTACCTAAAATTAATGTCAATTATAATAAAAAATAAACTGTCTACAGAATAAAATTGCTCATGCCCTAAACAACAATAAATATTATTACATTTTTAAGAGTAAAATCCAAATGTAATATTGCTGTTATTCAAAAAGAAACTGACAATGAGAATTTCAACCATCAATTTCAATTAAAAGAGTTTAAGAAAACTAGCAATAATTTTTTGTCAGTTGGAACTTGTATTATTTTTCCAGGACTTCATAACAAGGTACCATAGATTGGGTAGCTTAAATAACAAAAACTTACTTTCTTAGAGTTCTGGAGGCTAGAAGTGTGAGATCTTGGGGACAACAGGGATGGTTTTTGGAGGCCTCTCTCTCCTTAGCTTGAAGATGGCTTTCTCTTCTTCCCTTCTTTGTCTTTATGTCTAATTTTCTCATCTTACAAGGTTGCCAGTCATTATGGATTAGGGCCCACCCTGATGACCTCATGGTGACTTATTTACCTCTTTAAAGACCTTGTCTCCAAATACAGTCACATTCTGAGGTTCTTGGGTTTGGTACTTCAATATATGAATTTGGGGGATAGTGACACAGCTCAGCCCATAGAGAGCATTACTATCCATTAGAAACATTGGTTAAAAATGTTTCTTATAAAAACTATTGGTCACTTATTCATGCTCTTGGCATCATTTGAAAAGTGAGTACAAATTTCACGTTAGTGTCCTACAGGTTAAATGCATTTTGAGTGAAGGTGGTGTCTTGAAGGAGATTGCCTGTTCACTGAAGCTTTACCTGTTGTTCACAGTTGAGTAACTTTCAGTAACTTCTACCTAGCTTGCTGAGAATGGGTAAGTATGCCTACTAGTGATGTAAGGCGTTTTGAGATAGTGTGCATAAAGCACACTGTACATCTTAAAGTATTAACATTCTGGATGTTCCCATTATTTAAAGTGTTCTATTGCTGGGAGTATGACAATAGAGCTCTTTACCTCAAACACATTTACAAAGGATTTAGGTAATATATAAATTTCAGTAAAGAAAAAGTACTGGAAATGCAGAATTAATTTCATTTTGAAACTTTTATTTTTAAAGCCCAAGTTTATTGAGGTCATTACACAATCATCTAGACAGAGGAATGAAACAGATAGCCTTCTTAGCTTCTTTCCACCCAGAAAACATTTAAATTCTAACATACATTATCATACAGATACTATATTGTTAGTTTTATTTAGTAAACTATAATTGCTGAAATTGCTTATCAAGGAGGTTTTAGAGTTGATAGCAACATGGCTCTGAAATAATTATGCTAGTGATAAAGCTGTGAGTTATCCTAAAGCATCTGGTAATAATCCAAAGAAGATTATTTCAATTCTGAATAAATAAAAGCCTAGGTTATATTTATTCTTAGCCTGAATGGTAAATGCATATTTTTTATTCTCTACTTGCTAACTTTTCTTTTAATATATTTATAGTTTTATTAAAAATAGTTGAAGGTCCTTTCACATTACCTCAGCAGTGTTCTCTGTTTTAGAAAAGGTGCTTCTTGATTATAAATAAAAAACTTATGGAAGGAGTTTACTATAGGTATGATGGAAAGACTTATTTCCTTTTCTGCCCATTTTTTTTCCAAGTGATATTTCTTTGAAAATAATACCTCTCTTTCATGTTGATGCATGATTTGTGTACAGAAAAATGCAAAGAACATGGGAGGGGGGAAAAGGAGTAGAAAATCAACAAACAGACTCTTAACTATAGAGAACAAACATAGTTACCAGTGGGGAGTGTGTGGGGGGGAGTAGGTGAAATAGGTGATGGGGATTAAGGAGGGCACTTGTGATGAGCACCCAGTGTTGTTAAGGAAGTGTTGAATCACTAAAATTCTACTCCTGAAACTAATATTACATACACTGCACATTAACTACCTGGAATTTTTTTTAAAGTTTTATTTATTTATTCATTCATTCATTCATTCATTCATTCATTCATTCATGTGAGAAGCGGGGGGCAGGCGCAGAGACACAGGCAGAGGGAGAAGCAGGCTCCATGCAGGGAGCCTGACATGGGACTTGATCTGGGGTCCCCAGGATCAGGCCCCAGGCTGAAGGCGGTGCTAAACCACTGAGCCACCTGGGCTGCCCAGCTACCTGGAATTTAAATAAAAACTTGCAAGAAAAAAAATTACAAAGACTAGAAACTATAATTGCTGATGAGTTTCAACTATGCTTCCCCAATGGAAAATCTGTGAAAGCCCTTTTCCCCCTAATATGTATTTCTAATTAATTAAGGACAAATCTGAGGGATTTCTTATGAATTAGCCAGTTAAAAAAAAAAGTAAAGCTTACAGTTATAAGAGAAGTGCTCTTAGTGTTTAGAGTAGGTCTACTTAATAGTATCATACTCAATAAGTGAAATTAAATTCTGATTTTGATATTTGCAAGCTAATATAAGTTTTTCAAATCTATAAAGCCAACTGACGTTTTAAAAATAGAAGCATGTACAACAAAACCAATTTGTGTGTATAAATTGGTTAAGTGCATACAAGTACCCATTTGTAATACACTGATACACAAATATATTTGTAATGCATTAATTACTAATGATGGAATACACTTTTGAAGTCTCCTAAGAAATATATTTTTTTAATTATATGCTTGTAGTACAGACTAATAAGCACCAAATGTTCATCTTTGTTAAAAATTGTATTGGCTTCTGGAGACCCTGGGTAGTTCAGTTGGTTAAGCGTCTGCCTTGGGCTCAGGTCATGATCCTGGGATCCTGCCTCAGATCAGAACAGACTCCCTGATCATCAGGGAATGTGCTTCTCCCTCTCCCTCTGTCCCTCCCTCACTTGCTCGCTCACTTGCTCTAAGAAATAAAATCTTAAAAAAAAAATTTTGTTGGTTTTAAAAGGGCACAATTTGTGATTACTTTAGGGTATTGGCTTTTGAAGCCCTTGGGTGGCTCAGTGGTTGAGCTCCTGCCTTTGGCTCGAGTCGTGATCCCAGGGTCCTGGGATCAAGTCCCACACATTCAGCTCCTCGCTGGGAGCCTGCTTCTCCCTCTGCCTGTGTCTTTGCCTCTCTTTTGTCTCTCATGAATAAATAAATAAAATCTTAAAAAAAAAAACTGCTTACTTTAAAATTATTAAACAAGCTAACTATAAATTTAAAAAGTCAACTCTGATATTATTAATTTTAAATACTCTTTTTCTCTAATATTTATACAGGTAAAAGTCTGAGTTTAACTGTTCTTCATTCCAGTTGGAGGGATTTTACTTCAGTTTTATCTTCATTTGAGAAGTTGAATAAAATAAGGAATTGTTAATAGATGTTCTAGGTTTTTAAGTTCCTAACTACTCCATATATAATAGATTCTCATAATCCTTTTATACTTTAGAGTTTTAATGTATTTTATATTTAAATTGTTTTAAAATACATTGAAGTATTTGAAGACTGTTCTTTTTTTTATTTTATTTATTTATTCATGAGAGACACAGAGGCATAGGCAGAGAGAGAAGCAGGCCCCCTGCGGGGGTGTGTGGGGTGGGGGTGGAGCCCGATGTGGGACTGGATCCCAGGACTCTGGGGTCACGCTCAACCACTGAGCCACCCAGGCGTCCCGACTGTTCTCTTTTTTATTTTATTTTATTTTATTTTATTTTATTTTTTTTTTTTTTTATTCATGATAGGCACACAGTGAGAGAGAGAGAGGCAGAGACACAGGCAGAGGGAGAAGCAGGCTCCACGCACCGGGAGCCCGACGTGGGACTCGATCCCGGATCTCCGGGATCGCGCCCTGGGCCAAAGGCAGGCGCCAAACCGCTGCGCCACCCAGGGATCCCTGTTCTCTTTTTTAAAGTAATGTTTTCTGGGGCAGCTGGGGGGTTCAGTCGATTAAGCGTCCAGCTAGCTCTTGGTTTCAACTCAAGTCATGGACTCATGGGTCATGAGAACGAACCCCCCTCCCCCCATGGATTCTGCGCTCAGTGAGGAGTCTGCTTGAGATTCTCTCCTGCCCCTCCCAGTCAAACACTGCACAGGCTTATGCGCGCGCGCGCACACACACACACACACACACAACACACACACACACACACTCTCAGATCTTTAAAAAATACATTTTCTGTTTGTATTTTATAATAGACCCTTTTCCCTGAAACAAATAGACTTAAAACTCACATGAATAACACTAAGATACAGATTAAATGTTATATAGACAATAAATATTATCATAGTTTAAGAGCAATAAATATTACCCCCAGGCAAAATTCTCAGGACAAGTTTTACTAAAAGATGGGGAATTTGAATTTGCTTTAAAATCACGGCGAAGTTTGGTTAACCAATAAGGATAAAACTCATTCCTTGGTATGGGTCAGGAAAAAAGAGAAAACAGCCTTAAAAACCTGTATAGAGGTGAAAACATGGAGAGAATGTTTGAGGGCTGTGAACAGCGTTTTTACTGAAAACATGATTTTGTTATATAAATAGTGTGAGAAAAATTGTGCTTGATCTGGCCACCTCCAGACTCCCTCCCAGTAAGATCAGGCACACAATTTTGCTACCCATTCTCTGTTGATCTCCTTATTACATTGTGCCTGTGTGAAATTCTCTCCTAATGTCCCCAGTTCTTTTAACATAAAATACATTGAAATACCTGTTTGCAGTTAACTATCTTTAGAGTCTTTTTTTTTTCCATTTCAGCATACAGTAATTTCATCTTTTATATAGTTCTCTAAAAGTCATTGTACATGTAGGTACATTGATAACCAAAACTATAGAATCCTTAACTAAATGCCACACAACTTAATAACTACTTTTACTAATTTATGATGTTTAATCCCATAGCACTTCTCAATATGAAAGATACTACTATTATCCCCACTTACAAGGCAACTCAAGCACAGATTGAAATCTTGGTCTACTAAATCAACAGTGTTAAGCACAGTGTTCTCACTCTCTTTTGCCTTTGTGCTTAGATATCTCTGTATGCACATACGCTGTATTTCCTTTTGAGCACAAACACCATGTTTTCTACTTGTTTTTCTCATTTTATGAAGTGCAGTAGCTCTTACTCCTAAGTACTGAATAGGTGTTTGTTGTATTGACTGATTAACTGATTGATTGACTCAAAGATATCTGGCTGATATTGCCAACGCCTCTTAGCAATTTTAAATTTTCTAAGATTTGTGAGCAGTAGATATGAAAGTGGTGATTTTGGAAGATTTAAGCAGAAATGAAAGATTAATCTAAGTATGATATGATAAGCATTCAGAATCAGTCGTGTCAAAGTAATAGAAAAATTGGCAAATATAGAATAGGTGTTCACTGGCTTTGTGATTCATGTAGGCACAGATGTCAAAGTTGAAACTGAGATCAGAAGAATGCATGTATTATTGATAGAAGCATGGAATTCTGGCAAGAATAGATTAATTTGTTTGGAGAATATTGACATTTACTTGAGAATAAAGTATTAGGATATTCAAGTGGTATATTCAAATAAATATATACAACTAATAGTTAATAAGATGTGAAGATACACCTGGCTGAGAAGGGGTCTTTCATACAGCAGAACTATTGGATTGAGAAGTATGAATCATTCAAGAGAGAAAACATAAAAAGAGAATAGAACTTCATGGGCACATAATGTAACATCTTTTTTTTTTTTTTACATCTCTTTTTTATAAAGTATGTTTACCAGTTGAGTGAGAGCTCTGTATTGTAATAAACTCATAACTGAACCTGTAGATTTTGTTTTAAATTTGTTTCTTTGAATGTAAATGTTTATGCTTGTATTAGTTTATATTTACTATGAATTTTTACTTTACATTTTTACTACACATTCATTCTATATTATTTATAAAGTTAGTTTCATTTTGGATAAAAACATTGGAAATAAAAAATTCTGTTCATTCTTCACAATATATCCAGGCTCAGATCACTTCTTAAACACCTGCCATCAACCTTCTTTAAACTATCAGCATTTTATGTGTGGATTACTCTAATAACCTCTCTCTGGTCTCTTTGCTTCTATCCTTGCTCCATTGTAATCTGTTCTCAGCATAGATCATGTTACTCTTCTGTTCAAAACCTTCCTATTATGGCTTCCCACATAACTCAGGGTAGAATCTAAGTTCCCACCAACGTATTGATCTAACTCTGAACATATCTCTACCTTAAGGCTCTTGTACTGACCATTATTCCCTTGCCTTGTATGTGCTTGCCCCCAAATCAGTATGGCTAACTACTGTCCTTAATGTACAATTTATTTTATATTATTTATACATTCATTGTTTCTTGTCTATCTTCCTTCAGCTTCCTGCCCCCAGAACGCAGACATATACACACACCATAAGCCCCTGAGGCCAGGTTTATTTGTTAACTATTTTATTTCAAGTGCCTAGAAATGTACCCACTACATGTTAGACATTCAGTAAATATTGGAATGAATATAATGACAACAATAGCTAACACTTAAGGCTTACTTCATATTATACTTTCCTAAAAGCTTTAAATTTTTGTAACAACCTAGTTTTATAGATGAAGAAACTGAACCCAAAGGTTGATTAAATAACATGCCCAATCCCTCAAGCTAGAATTCAAACCTAGCAACCTGGTTTGTAACTAGACCTCCCAAACATTAGCATTAGAGTACAGTACTCCTGTTAAAGATGATCATGTTTGGTGCTATAAAGTTTTAATAGTAGAACCTCAAACTGTCTATCAGCCTATTATATGCAAAATACTTCTTTATGTAACTGAATTCACATTGATAGCATCCTGATTAAATATAAAGATGAATGTTGATAATTTATAGCCTTCAAATAGTAAGTTTAAAGAAATAGAAAATTAAACCAAGAATTTAATGTCTCATTTGGCAGGTTAGCAGGTTCAACCAGTAACATCCATCATTAGTTAAACCCATTCTCAAGGCCTTCAAAGCCATGGTACTGTCAGCTATGTTATATGGGTCTAATATCTGAATCCTTATCAGTCTCATTTTCATTTCTTAGACAGGTTTCATTTATCATACTTTTGTACTATATTTCATATCAGATGTCAAGATAGAGTCTCTGATGTCAAAGATTTAGAGGCAGTGATTTCCCAGTTTCACTCATCAAGATGCAGTGGTCCTAGACATATGGAGAAAATGGATGACACTGGACTTTTAAAGCAATTGGAAAACTTCAGAGAAAGTGTCATTATTAAGACAATATAAGTTTCAAGGATATAAACTAAAGCTTCCTGAAGAACTAGACTAGAAAATCTGTCATAGCAGATAGTCCAGCATGATGTAATGGGATTCAGACTCAGCAATATTTTGCTCATATTGCAATCAGTGAGGCAGCAACATGAATAAATACGAAGTACAAATAATGTTTAGAGGATGATTTAACAGATATGCTAAAAGATTCATTATTAAGGAATAACTGCCTAGCCACCCAGGGCATTTGTTATCTACAGGAATATGCTTATGTATATAGAATTATCAAAATATTATCTATCATGTGAGTCCTAAGAGTGGATATGTGGACATCCATTTTCATTGACACATGAAAAAAAGAGAAATGTAAGAATCTATGCTTCAAAAGAGTGATTCTTGTTTATTTTATAAGTGTCTTTTATAGACTGCTTCATAACAACATCTTTTTTATCACCTAATAGCTTCGTAAGTAACAAAAAAATTATCTGTGCTGGGAAAATGAATTATAGATACATTAAATGGCTTTCCTAGGGAAAATCATTCAATTTGTTGGCAAAACTGGAAGACTGGAATAGGCACAGAGAAGTTCTGTTCCTCATACAAGTCTTAGACCCGTCACAGGTGTAAAATACTTGGTGATAGAAAAGGAGTGATTTTGTTCTTAACACAGAATGATGTAAAATTTAAGCTACATTTGATTTTTGTCATTACATTTTAGATTACTTCTATAATAATGACTTGGGAATATTAATCTTCCTTGATAGTTGCTTATTTTGAGGATATAAAGAAAAATACATTTATACTTTTTTTAATATATTATACTTTTCATATACACCTGATATGAAAGAACTACCAAAGCTTCTGCAGTATTTATTTAAAGTTTTTTTTTTTTAATTTATCCATTCATGAGAGACACACACACACAGAAAGAGAGGTGCAGAGACACAGGCAGAGGGAGAAGCAGGCTCCACACAGGGAGTGCAATGTGGGACTCGATCCCAGGTCCCCAAGGATCAGGCCCTGGGCTGAAGGTGGTGCTAAACCGCTGAGTCACCCAGGGTCCCTCAGTTGGACTTTAAAATGCTGAATATAACAGCTTCTTTCTAACATTTTTGGTTACAAAAGAAATTCTATAAGAATAATTATACTATGCATTTCAAGTTTTCTTTTGTCACTTAATGAAATTAAAACTATGAGCCTAGAAAATGTGTTGTCAATAAAATATTACAAAAATTACTTAGAACAGAAGTCAAAGGTCCTTGGAAAAAAAGTCTTATTTGTTACAATTTTAGTATCTCAACATTTTGAAAATACAAATGAGATCTTTACCTCATTGATCATATTACCAGTTTTTTTTTAATTTTTTTTATTGGAGTTCAATTTGCCACCATATAGCATAACACCCAGTGCTCATCCTGCCAAGTGCCCGCCTCAGTGCCCATCACCCCAACCCCCCGCCCACCTCCCTTTCCACCACCCCTTGTTCATTTCCCAGAGTTAGGTGTCTCTCATGTTTTGTCACCCTCACTGATATTTTCTCTCCTTTCCCTTTATTCCCTTTCACTAATTGTCATATTCCCCAAATGAAAGAAACCGTATAATGTTTGTCCTTTTCTGATTGACTTATTTCACTCAGCATAATACCCTCCAGGTCCATCCATGTCGAAGCAAATGGTGGGTATTTGTTGTTTCTAATGGCTGAGCATATTACCAGTTCTGTTCAGAAAGTAAAAGGTGCCTTTCCAAACATGGTTTATCTCACTAGTATCTGAGGCTTAGGCATGTTTTTCTTACCCTAGAAGTTTTCTAGCCCTACAGTCTGTTCTCATTGGTTGACCTTCTAGGAAGGGGCAATTCTAATGAACTGTTTGACAGCATATTCTGCTTAGGATTTCCTTATTATTGGATTATGTGAGATTTTTCTTTCTTCTATTTTGTTATTACCAGCCCCACTCCTCACCCCACTGCCTTACAATACATGAACTTCCAGTCTTATTGACACTGTAAATTCAGGTAAAGCTCATAATGGGAGAGATTTCTCCACTTTACTATTAGGGCTCACAACTTTTTGTAGAGGAGGGTTTAAATAGCACCAAGTACACCCTTTCTAGCCTGGGGCCACAGTTATTCTAAAACTGTCAACTTCTCTTATGTCCCCAGTTAGGAGCTGCTAGCCCACCATTTGGTTCTGCCATTTCTAATATGCTCAGTTTCCACCTCTCAGTAACTTGTATCGTTCTAGAAAATATCTCCTAATTTTGGACAGGATGATTGAAATTTGAATTTTTAGACTTGTGTTGTCATAACCTCTGCCTGTTGCTTGGGTTCAGTTTGCAGCCAGCACTCTTTTTATAGGCTTGCATCCATAGAGCTAAATTACTACATTTGAAATAGCAATTCTTTATTGTTTATAAAAACAAAAACTACTCCTACTAAGATGTTTTCTATGGATATGTAGCAATTCTTTTATTATCAAAAAAAAAAAGTCTTACTAGTAAGACACTTTCTTGGAATATGTAGCAATTATTTTATTATTTAAAGAAAACCAAACTTTTTTTTCTCAATATATAGCTTTTCTAACCACTTTTAAAAGATTACACATTATCTTCTTCCTATACAGCCTCTTACAAAATGCAGATGTGTAGAAATGGCTTTCAACCCATGAATGGTACAAATTTCTGGTACTACTACAGACCTGTTGCTTGATAATCTTCACATATGAAGTCTGAGAATCTGTTTTATTAAACAGATATCCCAGGTGAATGTCCTGCACACACATTTTGAGAATCACTGACTAGGTTAACTGGTCATCCTTTTTCATCTTCAAATATCACAAGAAAAACTGAAGAAATCCTTTTTGTTGTATGGCTGAGGCAGGTAAGGTTTTCACACTCCACAACTGGTCATGCAGTAAGTTCAACTGGAATAGGGCTAAAAGATGTCCTAAAATTTCAGTTAACAGAAGAATGGTAGCTTATTGCTAACAGCTGACAAATGAAATACTTCGAGTGGCAGATTACTCACTGTTTTCATGAAGAACTGTTTTATGTCTATTGTAATTATTAGCTTAAGCCAAATATTTAATGAAGTATTTAGGAATTTCAAGCAGGAGATATGTGCACCCTCTGGAGAAATCACACACAGTGGCATTCTTTGCCACCTAGATGTCGATAATTCCTATTTATATCTCTTCTTTCAGACAAATCCAGAAGGACTCACCCTAGCTATTTTTTTTTTATCTATATCACATCTGCCATTTAGTATAGCAGCCTAGCAAAAACTGATGCTACCTTAGAAAAGTTGATGTAGGATGATGAATTAAAAAGACAGCCCCCTAAGGAAAAGTCTAGAAATGTGTAACTATCAAGAAATAAAAAATCTTTTATTAAATGTCAGAGTGATAAGTACCTTGGGATTTCAACTTGTTTTGTGCAGTAACAGTGGGGACCCAGGACACTTTTGCCACTAAACAGAAGCTTGTCTGCCTTCCTACACTCTTCCTTCTCTCACACTTTGTTTTTGCTAGAGACCCAATTAACTGGTTTCATTTTAAGCAAGGCTATAGTATCAGTCAGGGGAAGATCATAGGATGCCTTTAAGTATTTCTATTTAACATTAAGATAATGTATCTTACTAGTGTACAAGACACCTATCCTGGGGTGCCTGGGTGACTCAGTTTAGCATCTGCCTTTGGCTCAGATCATGATCTCCAGGTCTGTCCTGAGAACTAGTGCTGTTTTTGCTTCTCCCTCTCCCTTGCCACCCCCCCCACCCCACACCCACCCCCTGTTCATGGTATACATGTGCACGTAAGTTCTTTCTCTAATAAGTAAAATCTTCAAAATAAGTAAATAAAGGACTCTTTCCTGGACATTGGAATTCCCAGAAAGAAACCGAAAAGGAAATACCAAAAATTACTCCATTTTGGTATTCTGTGTACCTTAGCACACAAAGGAAACTCAGGATGAAGATGTCATTACTGCAGACCTACTAGCATATGTATTTTGAAATACCATCTTATTTACTTAAGAGTTACATACTTACATACTAAAAAAATGATTGATTCTACCAAACACAAAAAAATGGATCTGTCATTCTACATTCTACACAGGCTTTGATCAGGAAAGCAGTGGTTCGTCTACTGGCACCTCTTAAATAGCCAAGATTAATTTCAAAGACAAACATTTAAGAGTACTGAGGCAATCAATTCTTTTGATTTCTTGGAAGTGCTGTCAAAGAAAATACAATATTTTCATCCTGCTTTTTTTATGTTGATAATAAATTGCGTTTCCTTTCCTTGCTAATGCAATCCTTCTTTTGCAGAGTAAGAATTATTATCGCTTAAAAGATTGTCTTAAATTCTAAGTTTACACTTAGAATTCTTGTACTTGAGAGTAAGGGACTGAAAAAGGCTAAAAGGATTCATGTAGGTAGTTTTTCACAATATGTACAAGAAGGGGGAAAATAAGCAGACAGAAAGGAAATTTACATGTTATTTGAATCAAACTGCGTGAAAAAATTGGACAGAAAAAAATCATATAGATGCTGAAAGATAATCCCAGCAGTGTTTCTTCTGGCACTTGACAAGTTCTTGTTTCATTATACAATCATGTATTTTAAAATTAAAGATGGGACCAAAAGCACTTTCGTGGATTTGACCTTGAACGGAGATAGATTGCCATTTGGGTTGACACCCAACAATGTCCAATCTTCACTTCATACATTTGCCATTTTCTTGGTGCCATAAACAATTCTTATTTAAAAATAGATACATTTTTAAAAACGATCTTAATTCAAAACCACTTATATCTATATGGGATTGGTTTAAGTACAATTTTTTGTACTTTTTTCCCAACAAGGAACTTATGCCAAAGCAGATAGATACCAATATACATTTTATCAATGAATTAAGGAAATTGAATCCTGTGCATTATTGTCTTCAAAAGAGTTATTTCCTGGCTTCTATACATTAAGTGAACAACTTTTTGTATTCTGCTTATATTAATATTTGGTTTTGCTCCAAAGCCCATTAAACTGCAACAGTCTTTGTCCAGGTTCATCAAACAGTAGATACCAATATACATTTTATCAATGAATTAAGGAAATTGAATCCTGTGCATTATTGTCTTCAAAAGAGTTATTTCCTGGCTTCTATACATTAAGTGAACAACTTTTTGTATTCTGCTTATATTAATACTTGGTTTTGCTCCAAAGCCCATTAAACTGCAACAGTCTTTGTCCAGGTTCATCAAACAGGTTGGTTGGTTTGCTCCAAGGTAGGTAATTTTAATAGCATCTTAGATGTTTAAAAAATAATTATTCACTGACAGGAAAATATTTAACCCAGATATAATCTACTATTAATTGTATTCTTCTGTGAGTCACATAACTCAGAGTAAAATGTTAAAATTCATTTGAATTTTAGATAACTAATGGTAATAATGATAACACTTTAATGACTACTTATTGGGTTTTAGGCTGATACTGAGTATTTCACATGTATTAGCTAATTCACTTCTCACATTTTGTTTTTTTTTCAACTGGAAACACATTTTTTTTTTTCAACTGGAAATAATTGTTTCCAGTTGAACAATTTGAGGCTTAGAGTAATTTTGCTCAAGGTCACACTTGTGGCAGATCCAGGATAGAGATTCCAACACAGGCATTTGGATTGAAATGTATTTTATAAACTACTGTACTATCTTGATTTAATCAATTCAGTGTCTTTCTTCTTCAGATTTAGGAAACTGAGATCCAAATGATTGAATTGACTGAGATTAATGACTAGTTTCTTAAATTGAATGGCTAAACACTAGAAACCAAAACTCCTGACTCTAAGTTCAGTGGACTTTTCATTACAATAGCTTCCTTCTCAGACAATAAATTGTTAGTCCACACTAGTTGTTTTCAGAATATTTAAGTGTATAAAAGGACCCCTTAATGATTACTCAGTACCAACACAATTTTAAAACAATATTGAGAAAACAGAGCAGAAAGATACTATTTTCCCAAGAATTTAGGATTAAGTTAAATGGAGTCAGGTTCCTTTCATTTAGTGACCTATATTATATTTATTTCTCTTTTTCTGATATTCGTATAGAATAGGTATTAGAACTATTATATTAAACAAAACATACTAATTTTTATTACTTGAAATTGAGAGAAGAGTGTTATTCACATATATTATTTACTTATGCTATGCAAAATTCAGTTCCTCTAATTTTTCTTCTAAATAAAATTGTCCTTTAGGTGATACTATGATAATGAACTTCCTGGTAAAATAATTTTTATGAGCAAGTGTTTAATTTTTACTTATATGCTCTATGAATAAGTGTTTGATGGACTGGTCAAGTGAAGAATATTTATATTTATTGTTTGTTAAAACATTTCATCTCCATGAAAGAAATAGATATGTATCGAGTGTCTGAGACCATACAGATTTTCTTCTTGTCCAGTCATCATTCTATAAATGTGCTGTGCTTATAAATACAAGTTTAATATATACTTAGGATGAAATTACCATTAATTACTAATATTTCCTTCATCAGAATTAGTAAAAATCAGAGAGGAAAAGGATACTAATCATGCTAAAGCTACAAAAGAATTTATTACTTGATGTTTCTTTCAGAGGATTTTGAAAGTGTGTGGATAAATACAATACTTTAAGACCAGATTAAAAATCAAGCACCTTAGTTCATTTTTAATTGGATTAAGACATTGCTTTGGGTGGCTCTGTAAATGAAAGATAACTCTTTCTAAGATCAGTGCTTAAGACCTTTGGAATGTTTATTTGTGTTTGTATTCGTGTGCTTGCTCTTATGGCTCTTAGTGTGCTCTAATAATCTCTCTGTTTACTTTGGTAGACAAATAATGGTCTCACAGTTTCTGTAAGTCATAAAAACATAGTTTTTAGGGCGTTTTGGTTGTTTTCTGTTTTGTTATACTGGGTCCCCATTTCCTAAATTTATACCTGGTACATAAAAATTGCACACTAAAAATTTATCAAATGAATTCTGCTTCATTAAATCCTGAAGTCTTTCAGGGTGTCTGGTCTTGAAGTGATTTCAGTGACTAAAGAGATGGATAGAAGTCAAATGTTAGTACAGGTTTCTGAATATCATCTTTTAAAATTACACTTCAACACACTAAATTCACCTGTGTAAACAATAATTTCTGAATGGTATTTAAGTATCTTTGTCTAATGTTTAAAAGATACAAATGGTTTGGAATAGAAAGTTTGAAATGATTTGTCCTTGATTATTTTTTATTATGTACTACAAAGAAAGCCAGATGCTATGCTTATTACTTACAATGACATTATCTGACTTACTTTTTAAGACAATATTTTGAGTAATATCTTCCTATTCCTATTAAAGATGTAAGGTTAAATAATTTAATTTGTTCAGGATAACACAGCTAGCAAGTTAGCAGACTCGACTATCTCCAAGCCTTTACTCTGTATTGCTTCATGTATATAAGAAGTAAGCCTACGAGTATTATAGATCAGATATAGTAAAGTAAGTTTCTAAAGACCAACTTTAGATTTCTTTTTGTAGCTGTATGTTTTAATTAGGTAGAGATATGTAGATTCTTTGGAATTGTGATTAGAAGCAGAAAATAGATTACATCATATAATATTGTTCTCACACATTTAAGAATTGAAGATTTCTGAGTAGGGTAATGATAAATTCTCATTAGTTTTAGCAGGATTAATCTGGCTGGCCAATAGACAATAGGGCAGAGGCAGAGAGAAAAAAAGAAGGATATTGCAATGATCCAAGCAAGAGATGGTGACTGCTTAGACCAGACAATACATCTTAGCCCTTATCCTTGGGCATAATTTTTTAAAGATAAATTTATTTATCTTAGATGGAGAGAGTGCAAGCCAAGGGAAGGGCAGAGGGAGACTCCCTGCTGAGCACGCACCACCCTGAGATCATGACTTGAGCTAAAATTAGAAGTTCCAGAGGAGAGCACAGGCAGTAATTTCTCTGACATCAGCCATAGCAACATTCTTCTAGGTATGTCTCCTAGGGTAAGGGAAACAAAAGCAAGACCAAACTATTGGGACTTCATTGAAATAAAAAGCTTCTGCAAGCAAAGGGAACAATCAACAAAACTAAAACACAACCTAGTGAGTGGGAGAAGCTACTGCAAATGATACATTCAAAAAAGGATGAGTATCCAATATAAATATATAAAGAAAAATATATATAAAGAACTTACACATCTCAGCACCCCAAAAAACAATCCCATTAAAAAGAAGACCTGAACAGACATTTCTCCAAAGAACACTACCAGATGGCCAACAGAAACATAAATTTGAAAAAAAAAAAAAAATGTATGCACCTCTAGATTTATTGCATCATTATTTATAATAGCCAAATTATGGAAGCAGGTCATGTGCCCATCAAAAAATGAAATGATAAAGGTGGTATATATACACAATGGAATATTACTCATTGATAAAATGAATGAAATCTTGTCATTTGTGACAACATGGATGGACATAGTATATAATGCTAGGTGAAATAAGCCCATCAGAGAAAGACAAATACCCTATGATTTCACTCATGTGGAATTTAAGAAACAAAACAAAGGGACAAAGGAAAAAAGAGACAAACCAAAAGACTTAACAATGGAGAACAGACTCTGTAAATGGTTATTAGAGGTGAAATGGGTGGGAGGATAGGTGAAATTGATGAATTGGATTAAGAATAGCCTTACCATAACGAGGGGTAAAAAAGGTTAAGATGGTAAATTTTACATTTCATGCTTTTTACTACAATAAAAACAGTTGAAATGAAAAGTATTCCTATTTGAAAAAGGAAAAAAAAAAGTGGCTGTGTTATCTGTACACAGGCACACACAGTGGACTATTACTCAGCCATAAAAAATAATGAGATTTTTGCCATGCGTAGCTATATGGATGGACCTGCAGGGTATTCTGCTAATTGCAGTAAATCAGGGAAGATAAATATGTCATGACTCCACATATGTGGAATCAAAAACCAGAAACAGACTCCTAAATATAGAGGAGAAACTGGTGGTTGCCAGATTGAGGTGAGGAAGGAGATGGATGAAATAGATAAAGGAATTAAGGGGTACAAACTTTCAGGTATAAAATAACTCATGGAGATGAAAAGCAGCACGTCATGGGCAGTATAGTCAATAATATTGTATTAATATTGTATGGTGATAGATGGTGACTACACTTACTTGGTGAACTTTGAGTATGTACAGAATTGTCATTATTAGTGTTGTGTACCTGTTACTAATAGAACATTGTGTGTCTCAATTATACCTCAATTTTTCTAAAAAAAGGGGGGCTGGCATCCTAGAGGTCAATAAAATATTACAAAAACAGGAGAGTGATCACATGTAGCAGATTCTTCAGGTAAAGTAAGGCTGAAATAAGAACATAGGATTTGAAACATAAAAGACTACTGATGATATTCACCAGAGAAAATTTTTATTTAAACACAAATGTTTTGGGGTGCCTGGGTGGCTCAGTCAGAAAAATGTCTGCTCAGGTCATGATCCCAGGGCCGTGGGGTTGAGCCCTACATTGGGCTCCCTGCTCAGCAGAAAGCCTACTTCTCTTTCTCCCTCTGCTGGTTCCCCCTGCTTATGCACATGCATACTTCTCTCTTGTCAAATAAATGAAATCTTTAAAAAATTAAAAAATTAAACACAAATATTTTGAAACCACTCATCTAGACAATCTCATGATCTTGTTTCTCTAAATTTATTATTCCGACACAGGCAAGCTACCTTGCATTTGTTCTATATATCTGAACATATTATCCAGTATTGTTATATTTGAATTTTTAGTTATGTGAATATTCACTTTATTTACTTTACATTTATTAGAATGGTAAAGACTTTCTTAGTTTTGGAGGTCTTAGTTTCTAATCAGACTTGAAGTGATGCCAAACATAGCTTATGGTGTTTCTATTTGTTTTTCTGTGTTTTTTTTTTTTTTTCATCATTTCACTATTATCATTCATTAGTAATGTTAAAAACCTTAAATGATTAGCTGGCAGCTAAGGTATGATTTTCAAAGCTATTTTTATGTTTATATAAGTTAATTTAAATGGTTAGAGTTAGAAGAAAACACTTAATGTAATAGGCTTCCTCGGGAGCTGTAATGGAGTCAACCAGAAATGATTCTTTTTTTTAGTCAGTTTGCTTGAAGCTGGGCTTAAAGAACACCTCAAAATACCTTTGAATAAGGCAGCTGCCCTATGAATTACTGATATTAGAGATGGAAATAAAGACTGTTTAGGTCAGAATAGAAAAACCAGCCTTTAATGAAAATACCAAAACACCATTTGTGACAAAACACAGAAGCCTTCATGTACTTCAAAAAGATCGCAGAAATCATCTAATTCTGTTTCTGATTTTATAGATGAAGGGATATTGAATTTCTAAGAAATTTGTTGACCTGTTCAAGATTAAGGCCAAGAAGGAATAATTTTCTGACTCCTAGTTCCTCCTCCTAAGAGTATACTCTTATATATGCTTTCATCTGTATTTATTGTCAAAAATAAAAACAAAAGATTTTGAGAGGACCAAAGTAGTCCTCTCAAATGATAAGTATGCTTCAAATGTGGTGTAAAATTGAGGACACTGATTTATATTAGTTATTTTTTCTCCACTTTTTTTTGTTAATCAGAAAACCTAGAAAAGGATTTGTATTTAAAGCAACTGCATAGCAGTTAATTTTCATAAGCGATTAACAGCAGAAATGACAAAAAAAATTAGTGGAATATACTAGATGGAGATTTGTGTCATGTTTTCTGTAATTGATTGGTGTCAACTATTAATAGTACTTGAGAAATGAGAAACTCTACATTTCTCAGTGTGTTAAAGCAGTTTTAATTTTTTTTGAAAAAGACCAATTTAAATGCTCTAATGGAATAAATATATTTTTAAAGCGATCTTCTTGTTTTAAAACTCTGATACTGTGGAAAATAACAATTTAATATTTGATAGGTAATTTTTTTTTCCTTAAAGATAAACTTATTTGCTCTAATTTGTATCTTACAGTAACTGTGGAATAATCATTACATTGTATGCTTATGTTGTGGTAAACCTTTTTTTTTTTTTTTTGTAAGATTTTATTATTTATTCATGAGAGACCCAGAGAGAGAGGCAGAGACATAGGCAGAGGGAGAAGCAGGCTCCGTGCACGGAGCCTGATGCAGAACTTGATCCCAGGACTCCGGGATCATGATCTGAGCTGAAGGCAGATGCTCAACCACTGAGCCACCCAGGTGCCCCTGTGGTTAAACCTTTTAACAAGTTATATGAAATTTACTTTTGATGTTAAGTTGCTTTCTACAAATTACAGTAATATCAACTGCTATATTCATTTGTTATTTCCAGTTAACTGTTTTATTCAAAAGAATTATAAATGGGAGCTTAGATTATTCTGTTTTTTCCGTTCATGGTATAAAATTAAAAGTATAAAAAAAAGAAAAAGAAAAACCTACAACAAAAGATCTGTTTTTCCCTAGATTGTAATTTTTTGCTTTTTTTGTCTTCTTTTATAGAGCTACATTCACGGAAGCAGCCAGGCTCAATTCGTGGCAGAGTCCCACATCATTCTGGTACTAAGTATCCTTTAAAATACTGATGGATTAAAAAGAACAAAAGTTGCATGCTATCAAATTGACTTTTTTTTCATGACAATAAATGTCAAGATTTTAAAAGACATTAAATTTTAAACTTTACTATGTTACTAACTTTCTAGTTCCTATGCTAATTATTTCCTATTACATAATTTTTATTGAGTCATTAACAAACTATAATTTTCTTTTTTCTTTTTTTTTTACTGTTGAACTGCAAAGTATATCTTTTGTTCTACATTGGTTGTCTTTTGCTAACATCTTTCTGTTGAGTTTTGTGTGGTCTTACCCTGTAAAAATTCTAACAGAGAGAAGAAAGTGTCCGAAAATATAAAAAGCAGGATTTTTAAAAAACTTGTACTAGTTCCCTTAAACATTATGGTAAGTCAGAAGAGGATGAATTAATGGATTACAATTTATGGTTTGGTGATAAAGAAGACAGGATAGAATAGGAAAGAGGTAAGGTTAAAGTGTCTAATTAAATACAAACTGAATACTCTGAGAATGAAATAAAGTTACTTTTTGGTAAACAACTATCTTGGGGGGAACACAGATGTTTGTGTGTCTTGAGAAATATTTGAAGGTTCAGTTTATAATGTTGAACATATTGAGTCATCATCAGGATTTAAAGTATGCTTATGGTATCATTTATAAAATTTGATTACTCTCCTGGTTATTAAGATTCATATTCAACTGAAGTAATCTAGACCAAATTTTTGGTATTTTACATAATCAGAGCTATTTAAACCTTTAAGGTATCTTAGAACCCGTCTAGGGCCAAACCTCACTTTATTGGTAGGAAAACTAAAACCCACAAAATTTAATTAACTTACTTTAGGCTGGAGGAAGAACTAGGATTAGAATTCACTTTTCTTTTTCATGGTCTGTTGGTTAAGTTTTAAATATGTTATTATGGTCTATATTCTAAGATTTCATGAATAAATGTCAGTCATGCCATCTTAAAGTTTTTATTTTTAATCTGGGAGGAAATGACTATCTTTAATATCCTTAAGGTTTTTATTTTTCTCTACCTTATGTCCTAACAATACAGTTTTTAATTCACTAGTAAACATATATTTGCTACTTTCAGTTTTTTAAGTAATCTATTTTATTTGCATAATATGTTCTGGACAGTACATCAGGTGTTGGTATACACTGAGTCTTCTATTAATTATAGTGGAGGAAAGGGGTATGGGTGCTTAAAGCACTTTCAATTCTCAAGAACCTCACAAACTTCCTCATTTTTAAAATGAGGATTAGCGAAGTAACCATGGCATTTCTGTGTGAAGTAAATGAGCACAGAAAAAGCATCGTATACTCACTACAGGTTGTTTTGGCTGTTTTTCCCATATTCCCATCAGTTCTACATTTGTATTTCTTCCACCCTTTACACATACTGTGTGCATATGTGGAAGTGTGCATATCTATAGACCATTTCTTGCTTGCATGCAGTTAATTATCTGTATCCTTTATTAAGAAGCTACTAGTATGAGTCTGTTTTTGCTGTAGTTTGTCTCATAGATTACAATTGGAAATATCTATATCTGAATTAAAATTCTCAGGTTTTGTACCAGGCTTCTCTTTTCTACTTTAACATGGTAAGAGATTAATACTTTCTGCAATCAGAGGGGCCTTGGGTAAGAAAATGAAATATTTCCAAATCTTTGTATTGGAACATCTCCTTCTCCTTATTGGAAATTAAAGGAAGGCCATCTTTACTGTTCTCTCTACATTATATAAATGTATTTATACATTTGTGTTGAAGCACATTGATAGGAAACAAACTATCATGGGTAGCATTTTAGCTCTTCTTTATCGTAGGCTTTTCTTTTCTATTCTATTTCAATCCATGAAATAGCACCTTAGCACTGTACTTATTCAAAGCAGCTAGTCTATTAAACACGGGTATCTGGCAAAAAGCTATGTTGAGACCATCATTGTATGGCAGGAATTCTCCAAGGTTTCATTTCATGGCTCATTGACATCAAGCTGAGATTTAGGATGCAAAGAAATTTCACAAACAGTATGAAGTCTTCCATATAGATTTTTAACAGTGATACCTAACAGAATTAAAAGGACTTATTTTCCCTTTGTGCTACCAATAATTACTTGTTGCTTTATTCTCCTGGTTTGTTTTATAGATAACTATAAAAGAGAATATCTTTTAAAATGGTGGACTTATTAAACTTATTGGTGAAAGTTAAAAGTAATTAATTTCTGGTTTTACTTTCACTTATTTTTAAACTTAGCATGTATTTTTGTTTTGTAATTTGCATGTGTATTTTTTATACAAAAAAAAAAAAAAAAACCTGTAAATTCCAGATGGTCACTTTTTATTTATCTGGAGAGAATATGCCTGCTTTTTTATTTTCTCCTTTTGATTTAGTAAGCCAAATCATTAAATGCAATTGCTATGTGCAAAATTTTGTTGAAAAAAATCTAAGAACAGATGGAGTCATTTGATGTCATAGGTTATAGATTCGTATTCACTAAAAATAAGATTTTTCTCCCTATTAGTAGTGTTTTATTTTCTCAGTACTTTGATTAGGAAAAGAAAAAAAAAGTCTTAAGTATTTCATGAGAGAAAACTATATAAAAAAGGAATAAGAAATATCATGACATTTTAATATGGAATATGTGAACTAAGAATAACTTACATAATCCTTTTATTTTTCCCAGTAAAAATTCATTGTTATTTATTTTTCATGCAAAAGTAAGATATTTGAAGGCAGAATGATAGAAAAATAATTGTAATTCAGCATGACAGATGTTATAATCAGTACTTGGAAGCTCAAAAGGAGGAAGAACAACTTAATACCTAGAGAACTTGCACTGACTTTTCAGCTGGTTTTGATAAAATGGAAAAAAAAAGGAGTTTTCCAGACAGAGGATGAATGAGAATATTCTAGTAGAAGGTCTGCCAGGTACAAAAACATAAAATGAGAGTGAATATTCACAAATGCTTAAGAGAAGATTGATGAAAGGTTACTTTGGATAGATAATGAAAATATTACCGTATCTTGCTACGAAAAAGATACATGTGCTAGTGGATACAGGATACATGAGTTTTAGGACTGACTTTTTAAACTCTGATATGTTGCTTAGTTTCCATATCCTTCAAGTTATAGGGCCTCAAGATGATGACAGGAGATAAACATCTCTTGGAAGTAAAAGTGCTAATTTAAAAGGCAAAGCATACACTAGCAATAATTTTAAAATATTTAAATATACATATAAATCCTTGTAATGATCACATTTGCTTTTCTTATGAGAAATACATTTGTTTTCCATTTCTTATGAATGAATATTATTTTACTTTGCATCTGTTTTCAATCTGTGATAGAGAGCAAATGTTTTAGTATGTTATATCCAAGGAAAGCCATACTACATACAAAAATTAATGATGGATGTAAATTGAAGATAATTTTTAATTTAGATCTCTGTAAGTCTTCTATAATATGCTTTTTTTTCACATCTGTTCTCATTTATCTTTAAATTGACAATCTTCGTTCTCTTCCTAGGAGCAACAGTAAACTTAACATCATGTACAACTGAGAATGGATTATAATATAGTGCAAATATATTTGTTACTAGTTCAGTAAGATGCTCAGTGCCTCTGGGTATTGTATATAATTTATACAAATAGCAACTTCTATTTTATGTGGGTTTATGTCAATATTTTGACTTTATAAGCAGTAATAGGTGATTGACATATTCAGCAGAGAAAAGTGTGCACAGTAGTAAGTATATTCTGCTGTGACATTACTCAATACAAATGTGAAAGTAATACATGAAGTAGACTAGAGGTGTGTATGTGTGTAGGCATAGGCATTAGCAAACTCAGAACAATAGAAAAGTCTCAGAAACATAGCTCATCTACTGTATAGTTCCATCTTTTATTCTAATGCTGGGACTCTTCAGTTACACAGCCAGAATGGCTATGCTCACAGTTTAATGGTAGAAAATCAGCTGTTATCCCAGAGTTAGACATAGAGATTCTCAGATTTGTAGAGGCATTCATTAGTCATTCAGTCCTCTACTCAGTGAAGTAAGCTCTATAAATCAAATCTGACAGATGATCATCTAGTTTTTACCTCTTTCTAAAAATTAATGCTTCACCTAAAAATTATGTTACAAATGCAACTTTTTCCAAATGGTAAGTATTATGTAGGCTCTTTTTTAACCAAAACCTTTTCATTGATACGTTAGAATTTCAGTTAAATAAGTTAAATGATAATTCTCAACACTCAAGGCCTTGAAACTTAAAAAGGATCTTTAAATAAAAGAGAAGGAAAGTTGGGATCCCTGGGTGGCGCAGCGGTTTGGCGCCTGCCTTTGGCCCAGGGCGCGATCCTGGAGACCCGGGATCGAATCCCACGTCAGGCTCCCGGTGCATGGAGCCTGCTTCTCCCTCTGCCTGTGTCTCTGCCTCTCTCTCTCTCTCTCTCTGTGACTATCCTAAATAAATAAATAAAATATTTTAAAAAAAAAAGAGAGAAGGAAAGTTGGCTAGTTTAAAGCCACTTTAATTCATACATCTTAATTACAACTATCAAGTTTAAAGTAGTTTCACAGCTTATATTTTGGTAAAGCCTAGAAAACTCAAGTTTGCAGGAAACATTCTGAGGATAAAATCACATTTCTTTCTTGGCCCTACTGCCTTCAAATAGAGTACTTTACCTAGGGTTTATACACAACCATAGAACTAGTCATTCATTTGCTTTAAAAGCCTACTTTGGAGTTGTATGCACTGCATTTACTAAGTTCTTGCATTATTTTCAAATAAATAAAACTCTCTTCCTCTCAGATGTAACAGTTTATAGTGTAACTTCCTCTAAGATATAACAATTTACAGTAAAACTTCCTCTCAGATATAACAGTTTTAGTGCCTTAGGCACTGCCTTGGATCCTCTGTAACAACGGTTGACAGACTAGGACCAATGAGTGCTAAATCTAATCTGTCTACTATTTTGGTAAATAGAGTTGTATTGGAACATAGGCACAACTACTTGTTTCCTTATTGTCTATGATCACCTTGCACTACCACAGCAGAGTAGTAGCCATACATCCAACAGCTTGCACAGACCAAAGTATTTATAGATGAACTTTGAACAATGTGTTAGGGGTTCTGAATCCCCCACACACAGTTGAAAACCCACATAATGCTTTTTACTCCTTAAAAATGTATTAATAGCCTACTACTGACTGGAAGTCCTACTGATAATATAAATAATCAATACATATTTTGTAATGCTATATATATTATATACTGTATTCTTACAAATAAAGCTAGAGAAAATTTAAGAAAATCAAAGAGAAAGTACATAATACTGGACTACAGTAACAGAAAAAAATTGCATACAAGTGGACTCCAGCAGTTCAAACCTGTGTTTTTCAAGGTCAACTGTACTTTCTATGCCTTTACATAAAATTTACAAACTACTGCTCTGTAGGATGTGGTAAGTAAAGAAAGTAAATATCCACAACCTTATTACCTCAAGATAGTTGCTCTTTACTTTATTATATTTCCCTGCATGGAATTCCAGTTCTTATACTCTTCTGTCATCATTTTAATCTAACCCTGTAATATCCTCCCTCATTTCTTTTATGCTTTTTTGATTGGCAGCTGTCACTTACTTAGTTTTATGGCTTTGCATAAGTTATTCAGACTTCTCTGGGCTTTATTTTCCTTATTTGGAAACTGAAGAAGGAATCCATGTCAAAGAGTCTTATGGCAGTGGGTGAGATGATGAACAAGAATTTCCTGTCTTTTTAGGGGCTAACATTGTAGTGGCAGGAGAAAGACAGTAATTAAAAAAAAATGTGAAATCTCTTTCAAAACAATGGTTTGAAAAGGAAAAGGAATAGATTTGAGGAGGCTTTTCTGATGTCATTTGAGCAGAAACTGAAAGAGAAGTGAATTATGTGGATATTTGGGAAAAGAGTATTAAGCAGGGAATATCTGCTTTGTAATATCAAGTACAAAGATGCCAAGGCAGAGAGATTCCTGTCTTGTTGGAAAAATAGCTAGTAGGACGAGAATAAGATCAAACAAGGGCAGACAAATATAGGCTGTGGATCAGGGTGCAAATTATGTATGGCTTAGAGGCCATTTTGAAGTCTTATTTATTCAGAGTGATATGGAAAGCTTTTAAATTGTTCTGAACAGAAGAGTGACATTACTTGAAAAAGATATTAAGAAAAAGAATAAGATTTAAGGGTAGGAATTTCATAAGCAAGAAACCACCACCAAAATTCACAGGGAAAGATAAATTACCACATTAAGACAGCAACCTGCAAAGCAATTTTTAAAAGAATGACATCAGCATCATGGCAATGGGAGTTGTTCCTTTTGTCTTTTTGACTTACAATTAATTGGATATATGTAACCAAACAAAAGTACCTCTGCTCAATACACCACGACACTCCTCTGTACCTTCTTTAGTGGGTGAATAGGATGTCAGAGGGCTAGATCCAAAGGAGTTTGTGAGCTTGCCCCATACACACTGGCTGCCATTAGGAAAGGTAATGTGGAGAATGAAAAAAGGTACAGGGACCAGAGATGAAGTATTTTGGGGATCCAGCCAGCCTGATGGGAGAAACTGTCTGAATAGGACAGAGACAAGTTTGGAAGCAGAGAAAAGAGGAAACACACCCATCTGCCCCAGGGCAACACTGCACCTACTAGGCTTGAAGGGTGGTGGGCAGCAGCAGCTACATCTCTGACAGAAGAGGTAGAAAAGGAAAGTGGTGAGGGACAGATGACCTGGCAGTACAGGCTGTAGGGAACAGCAACACCCAGCTCTCTGAGGGGGCACCTCATGCCTCGAAGGAGGAAGAATAAAGGAAAAGAGCAGACAAGAACATCAAAGCGTCTTGAAAGAAAAGTGTTTCCTGCTAGAGGTCTCCAGTGTTTGAGCAGGTCAGCCCATGGACCTCTGGGATTTCCCCACTGGAGACTCCTCTTATTGGCCCAAGGACACTCCCAAAGCTTCAGATGCTCAGCCCACACCTACCCCCACTCTGCCACCAGTTTTTGTTTTGTTTTGTTTTGTTTGTTTTTAAATCCTGGTTCTTTTTACTGGCCTGCTCCTAAGGGTAGCAGAAAAAGCCAGCAAAAGAAAGCCCCAAAACTTGTGCTATAGCACCACCTTCTGGAAAACAGGATAAAGGTTTCTAATTGCCAGCCTGCTGTATTGTAATGAAGTACACAAGAAAGGTGTGTACTGTTTCAAATGGGACAGCAGAAGCACGTTTTTCATTTTTCATTATGAAAAATCACAATAATATGGTATCGCAAAAAGAATAATACTCCAGCAACTGAACTTCAAGACATGGAATACTGTAATTTAACTGATAAAATATTCAAAATTTCTTCATAAAAAATGAAGAAATTGAATTAGCTACAAGAAAACTTAGCTAATTCAATGAACTCAAGAATAAAATTAATGAAGAGGAGGCATTCTTTACCAGAGATATTTAAATTATAAAAAAAAATGAGAGAAATTTTGGAGCTGGGGAACTTAATAAATGAGGTAATGAATACATTAGAAAGCATAGAAAATAGGGCACATCAGATGGAAGAAAGAATAAGCATGCTGGGAGACAGGAATTTAGAAATGACTCAGAAGAAGAGAGAACTAATTTTTTTAAATTAAGAAACCCTAAAGAGTTGTTATTCTGTCAGACAAACATCAGAAAAATGGCATACCGGAGAGAGAAGGGGACAGAGTTTATTTAAGGTAGTAATAGCTAAGAACTTCCCAAACCTGGGGGAAAAATAAGGGAACACCTTATCACAATGCCAAAATATCTATAAGAAACTGTTAAAAATCAATTATAAAGGAATAATCTTAAAGACAGCCAGGGAAAAAAAGGAAAGTAATCTAGAAAGGAACCTCCACTAAGCTATCAATAGATTTCTCTGCAGAAACTCTACAGGCCTTGAGAGAGTAGAATGATATACTCAAGGTATTGAAAGATAAAAATTGCCCATCAAGAATACTTACCTGGTAAAGTTATCCCACACATATGAATGAGAAATAAAGGTTGAAGAAGCTCAACACCACCAGACATGCCTTGCAAATAATGCTGAAAGGAGTTTTTCAAGTCGAAATGAAAAGATGCTAATTAGAGACACAGAAAAAAATGAAAGTTCAAAAAACTCTGATAAAGGTGATAGTTGGAATTAAAAAACTGTAACTTTATATTAGGATAGTTAACATACTACACATGTTAGTCACTTAATTATAAAGTTTAAAGGAAAGAGCATTAAAAATAATTATAGCTACTGCAATTTGTTCATGAATTCACAGCATAGAAAGATATTTGTGACATGAGAAATATAAAAGGTGAGGAGTGAAAGGGTAGAACTTTTATAGGTGGATCAAGAAAAGAATGTTTTGTTTTTCCTGCTGATAGCAGCTTAGCTGAGATGTTTTATCTAAGCCTCATGGTAACCACAAGTTAAAAAAATAAAGACAGGAAACAAAAAAAAAAAAAATAGAGGAGGATATAGGGGGAAGACTGAACAAATCACCATGGAAAACCACAAATTTACAGAGAGAGAAGCAGGGAAAAAGAAACATTAGAGATAGAAACAACCAGAAGACAAAAGACAAGATGGCAATATTAAGTTCTTATATATCACTAATCATGATAAGTGTATATGGATTAAAATCACCAATCAGAAGGGGCAGACTAACAATAGATTTTTTTAAAAAGCAAGGTCCAAATATATGCTGCTTGTAGGAGACATTTCAGCTCTAAACATACACATGGGCTCAATATAAAGAGGTGGAAGAGAATATTCTGAGCAAGTATAAACCAAAAGAAAGTGGGATTAGCCATACTGAGATTGAACAAAATAGACTTCAAAGCCAAAAATGTTAACAAGAGACAAAGTAGATCATTATATAATGATAAAGTACATCAAGTAGATGTAACAAATGTAAATATATATGCACCCAACATCAGAACAGCAAAATATATTCAGCAAATACTAACAGATCTGAATAGAGAAATAGAACTCAATGCAATAAGAGTAGAGAATTTCAATAACTCAGTATCAGTAATGTATAGACCTATCCAGATAAATCATCAACAAGAAAATGGTAGAATTGGACTATACTTTAGAACAAATGGACATAGCAGACATATATAGGACATTCCGTTCAACAGCATAAAACACATTCTCTTGTCAACTGTACATGGAACATTCTCCAAGATAAATCATTTGACAAGACCCACAATACATACTAGCAAATTTAAGAAGACTGTAATCATACCAACTATCCTTTCTGACTGCAATGGTATGAAACTATAAATCAGTAAGAGGGAATCTAGGAAATCTACAAATATGGAGAAACTAAACAACCAGTGGGTCAAAAAGAAATCAAAAGGAAAATTTTAAAATATCTTCGAACAAAAAAATTTGGAAACATACCAAACTATGAGATAAAGTAAAAGCAGTTCTGGGAGATAAGTGTATAACAGTAAATGCATATATTGAGAAATTATAATCTCAGGTAAACAACTTTACACCTCAAAGAACTAAACAAAGAACAACAAATTAAGCCCAAATTTAACAGAAAGAAAATAAAGTACATAGTAGAAATAAAGACCAGAAAATCAATAGAATAGATCGATGAGACTAAGAGCTGATTTTTCAAGAAAGATAAAAAATAGGCAAACCTTTAGTTAAAACAAGAAAAAAAGAGAAGACTCAAAATTAGAAATGAAAGTGGAGATATTAGAACTGATACTTCAGAAATATATAGGATCATAACAGACTTCTATAATTACATGCCAAAAAATTACGTAATTTAGAAGAAATGGATATAGTCCTAGAAGCATAATTTGCCAACATTGAAACAGGAAGATATAGAATATTTTTATTCAAAAAAATATTTTTATTCATATTTGATCTGTTCATGTTTTCTTTTTTTGTTGTTCATATTTTCTATCCGTAATCAAAAGCCTCCCAACATGGAAAACCCAAGAACCAAATGGCTTCACTGGAGAACTTTACCTAACACTTAAATAAGAATTAATATGAAAGCTTCTCTTTTCTTTAATTGTTTTTTTAATTTATTTATGATAGTCACAGAGAGAGAGAGAGAGAGAGAGAGAGAGAGAGAGGCAGAGACACAGGCAGAGAGAGAAGCAGGCCCCATGCACCGGGAGCCCGACGTGGGATTCGAGCCCGGGTCTCCAGGATCGCGCCCTGAGCCAAAGGCAGTCGCCAAACTGCTGCGCCACCCAGGGATCCCAATATGAAAGCTTCTTAATCCCTCCAAATAGTACGGAAGTTTTCCAAACTCATTTTATGAGGCAGTATTACACTGATACTAAAACTCGGTAAGAACACCTCAACAAAAAACTGTGGACTAATATGCCCTGATAACTACAGATACAAAAAGTAGTCCACAAACTCAATAAACCAAATTCAAGAACTCTTAAAAAGAATTATATACCATAACCAGGTAGGATTTATCCCTAGAATGCAAGGATGGTTCAACACAAAAATCGATAAATAAATACAAAACATCAATAAAAGGAAAGATAAAAATCACGTGTATATCTAAATAGATGCAGAAAAAGTTTTGACAAAATACAACATCCTGTTGTGATAAAAATCCTTTGTGGATTAGGTATAGTCAGAACATACCTCAATATAATTAAAGCCATAAAAGAAACCCATAGCTAACATTGTATGCAATGAAAAAAAAAAATGAATGCTTTTCCTTTAAGATCAGGAACAAGACAAGGATACCCACTCTCACCACTGTTATTCAAAACTATGCTGGAATTCCTAGCTAGGGCAATCAAGACAAAGACCTAGAAGGCATCTAAATTGGAAAGAAGGAATACTGTTGCTACTTGCAGATGATATGAGTTTACAGAAATTGATATCAATATAGACAGAGAAAGAATCCCAAACTCTTAACCAAAAAACTGTTGGAACTAGTCAACAACTCCAGTGAAGTTGCAGGATACAAACTCAACCTGCAGAAATCCGTTGCATTTCTTTACGCTAATGATGAAACCTCTAAAAGAAATAAAACACTCCAATTTACGATAATGTCAAAACAGAACAAAAAAAAATTCTTAGGAATAAATTTAACCAACAAAATGAAAAAAAATCTGTACAACAAAACTATAAGACTTTGCTGAAAGAAATCAAAACACAAGTAAATGGAAATGCATTTTATGTTCATGGATCTGAAGAATATTGTTAAAATATCCCCACTTCCCAAAAGCCATCTACGGATTCAATGCAATGCTCATGAAAATATAAAGGCATTCTTCACAGATATAGGAGAAACTAATCCTAAAATTTGTATTGAATCATAAAAAGCCCCAAATACCTAAAGCAATACTGAGGTAAAAGAACAAAGCCAGAGGTATCACACTTCCATATCTCAAACAATTCTTCAAAACTATAGTAATAGAAACAGTATCGTACTGGGACAAAAACAGACACAGAGACTAAAGGAATAGAATAGAGAGCCCAAAATTAAACTCCTGCATATACAACCTACTAATATTTGACAAGGGAGTCAAGAACACTCAGTGGGGAAAAGATGGTCACTTCAACAAATAGCATTGAGAAAATGGATAAGCCCATGCAGAAGAATGAAATTGGATACCTATCTTGTGCCACTCACAGAAATGAACTAAAATGAATCCAAGACTGATCCTATAAAAGATCTGGTCCTATAAAACTCATAGGAGAAAACAAAGGGAAGAAACTCATAGACACTGGTCTTGATGGCAGTGAATTTTTGGATAAGTTACCAAAAACATGACAACAAAAGAAAAAAATTCAACATATGGGACTACACCAAACTTAAAAGCTCTACAAAGCTTAAAAAACAACATGAAAAGGCAACCTACAGAATGCAAGAAAATTTTTGCAAACCCCCAAGTATTAGATAAGGGGTTAATATCCAAAATATATTAAAAACTCATACAAGTCAATTACAAAAAAACAACCTGATTAAAAAATTGGCAGGGGAACTAAATAGATATCTTCCCAAAAAAGACATGCAAATAGGCAACAGATACATTAAAAGATGCTCAGCATCATTAATCACCAAGGAAATGCAAATCAAAACCACCTTGAAATATCACCTCAGTCTTGTTAGAATTTGTGACAAAAAGATAAGTAAATGTTGGCAAGTCTGTAGAGAAAACAGAACCCTTGTGTTCTGTTAATGGGAATGTAAACTGATGCAGCCGCTATGGAAAAACAGTATGGAGTTGCATCAAAAACTTAAAAATAGGGGGATCCCTGGGTGGCTCAGCAGTGTAGCGCCGCCTTCGGCCCCGGGTGTGATTCTGGAGACCCGGGATCGAGTCCTGCATTGGGCTCCCTGCATGCAGCCTGCTTCTCCTTCTGCCTCTGTCTCTGCCTCTCTCTCTCTCTCTATCTCTCATGAATGAATGAATGAATGAATGAATGAATAAATAAATAAATAAATAAAATCTTAAAAAAATTAAAAATAAAACTACCATATAATTCAGCAGTTGCACTTCTGGGTATGTGTCCAAAATCATTGTTAGATAGATACATGCACCCCTGTTTTTACTGCAGCAATATTTAGAATAGCCAGACATGGATACAACCTAAGTGTCTGTTGGTACATAAATGGGTTAAAATATTGTTAAGCTATGAAAAAGTGGGACATCTTACTGTTTGCAACAGTCTGGATGGAATTTGAGCACAATATGCTAAATGAGATCAAAGAAAGACAACTATTTTATGATTATGATATCACTTCTAGACAGAATTTTAAAAAGCCAAACTTGTCAAAACAGTAAAATGGTGGTTACCACAGGATTGGAAGTAGGGTAATAAGAGAGTTAAGGGTACAAATTTAGCAATGGGTGATAAATAAGCCATAAAGAATTAATACACAGTGAAATGAATATAGACAACAATATTGTACTGTAATCAAATTTGCCGAGAGTTTAGAACTTAATTATTTCAACCTTTAAGAAAGGGATAATTATGTAATGTAACAGAAGTGATAATTATTGATACAATGGCAATCAAATTACAATGTATAACTATCAAATTAACATGTACCTCTTGAATTTACATAACATGTCAACCATATTAAGTTTTTTTTAATATATAAAAGGAAAAAAAGAGAACTTCTGTTGCATTGTAGTTAAGAGCAAATGGGCATTGCCTCAAATAGCCTTGGTTTGAATTCTGGCTCCAGCACTACTTAACAGGTTGCTCCAATTATTAATCTCTATAAGTTTCATCATCCCAATTTATAAGTAAGACTAAAACAGCACCCACCTCATAGCACTATTACAAAGCTTAATGAGAAGAATCCATGTACAGTGCTTAGCTCAGTTGCCTGCGCATAGTTGGGGTAAATAAATGTTGGCTACTAGTATTAAATACAGGGATACTTATACACAAGAACACATCAAGGAAGAATCCAAATGCAACACTTCAGTCAATTCACGTCCAGAAAAAGGAAGTATCCTACAAATTAACTTAAGAAAAATACAAATATGGGGAAAAGATTTATAGGAATATGGGCAAAAAAATGAGCAATATACAAAAGATTAAACAAGAAAAGATGCTTAGCCTATTAATACAGATTCTTACTCATCAGTTTGATAAAATCAATAGTTTGGCAATACTGTTGGTGAAATAAAAGAAAAATACAATATGATTATACGTTAGTAAACTTAAAAATATACTTATGCCCCCTGTAAAAAAACTCCATCTCTAAGTGTAGATCTTACAGAAAATATTGCACATATACATGTAAACAGATATCCCTGTAAGAATATTTATAGTAGCAAACATTTGGAAAAAAAATTGTTCATCAGCAAAATAAAACAATAAAATGTGGTTTATGCTTATGAAAATCCTATAATTTTCTGTCACAAATTGAATTTGTGTGAAATTCAAAAACAATTCAAATGAGAAGCATGTTGCTCACATAGTTTTCCATTGTAATTAACTATTTGCAGAGGAAAAATAGTAAAAGAAATAGTAAAAAAAAGTATATCTTTTAATAGGGATAAGATATACTTATGTGACTACAGTTAATATCTAATATTTTTTGCCTAATAAAACATACTTTTTCTTGAGATTCTGTATATGGTTGTGTTTATAACACATATCTATGTGCCCATGGGTGTTTGTGTCTGTATAAAATTTTATCCTGAAAATATTTTTACATATGGCTATATTTTTATTAAAATTTTTAAGCATTTAATTTTGTAAAACTTATTTTCCCCAGGAATAGAAATAGTGCCATTTTCCCCATGATTTTATTAGTGGAATTTCAGAAGCTATGTTACTTGGAATTGATAAGTATTTATTTTACCTACAACATCTATATAAAATCATCCTAAAAGGTTATTTATATTTTTAATATTGGCAAAAAGTATTTTTAGAGTTAAAATAACCTGGAATTCTGTATGAATTTTCAGATCAAATATATGTATTTAAATGTGTAGATTAAAATTTATACTTGAATATAATAAAAAATGTTAAGATGAAATGCAGCTTAGAAACCAGACGTAATTCCCTGAGCATACAAAATCACTAAAGCTACATAAACAAGACTAAACCTTTTCATGAATAGAAGAGAAACTTGGGTATTTCTTATAAATGACTCTGATAATCATAAGGGAAGCTTAAGTCATCTTCCTAAAAATGGTGTGAGAGATAATCACTTGTAACCAATCCCCTGCTGTCATGAAATCCCCATCGTAATAACCAATCATTGTAAAGGTCAGCAGTTTCTTCATTTTTACTTACAAGCCATTGTGTAACTTTATGTCCCTGATCTTTATATTAGTCCTTGAATTTGGGGACTCATAGTTTAAGAACTGTTCTTACACTCCCAATAAACTTATACTATTTATTGATTTGGTGGTTTTAGCTTTGTTATTTCTGGACTTAGGATAGATGTAACTGGAGAAATATGAAAGGGAAGCCTAATTTAAATTCTTATTAAGGACGTATACAGTCAGAGTAGTTTGTTCCAATGAGCTAAGCAATAGAAATGCCCTGCATAGCAACAGTTTGAGCGATAGGAGCTTTTATTTTTTTTTTCTATCACTTTATTATAAGCATAGTCCTAAGACTCTAGACTCAAGGGAATTTATATGGGTGGATTGTCCAAAACATTCTAAGAATGAATCTTAAGTCCACAGACTACCATACTGGTAAAATGAAATATTTGTTCTCTTACACTACCCTTTTCAGGCCATTGTGACATGACTGAAAGTCAAGGAACTCAAGTAATTACCCAGATTTCAGTGGTTCTCAAACTATGTATGATCAACCCCTAAAAGTTCAGTGGTAGTATATGGTATATATGTGTATTGGTCTTGGTTTGAAAATGTGGAGTGAGAGAGGCTGGTATTGCACAGTGGCTTTTCTCTTCTATGCAGTAGGCTTCTAATCAAGGTTGGTTAGTTGGTTGGTTTTCTCCAGGAAGGATTCCATAAGGGATTGCTAAATAGAATAGTTTGAAAACCATTTTTATAGAAAGAGGTTATTATAAGCATAAATATCTAACTGGAGAAGTCAGGCATTTATTGTTTTCCAGAAGTTGGATAATATGGTCATGAAAGACTCAATTATTTTATAATTATCAATACTTTGATATAATGGTTATGAAAATAGAGTGGAAGTATTTACTCTGCAGAATTTTCCCTGACCTTCACTTAATTGTATAGATGTATCCAGATAAAATTCTTTGAGCTTTCACTGTTTGGAATAATAGAAGACACTTGGATATATCTGTACAGCAGGCTTGCTGATGGTGATTGTACATATATAGCAGTAGATATGAATAAAAGGAGACAATAAAAGTGAACAAACTGAGGAATTTCTGGGCTAAAATTATTTTAGTTTTATCTTTATTTTTTTAAATCCATTAGTTATTTGGGCAGAATACATAATGAATATGTTTCCAGAATTGATGAGTTCGTCTATGTCAAACATGTTTTAATACCATGGCAAAGAATGTTCTTATAAAAGGGAAAGCTCCTATCATTTTCTTAATCTCTGGCATCTTTCAGTATGATATGAATATATTCATCCAGGGGCACCTGGGTGGCTCAGTGGTTAAGCGACTGCCTTTGGCACAGGTCGCGATCCTGGGGTCCTGGGGTCTAGTCCTGTGTCAGGCTCCCTGGAGGGAGCCTGCTTCTCCTTCTGCCTGTGTCTCTGCTTCTCTCTCTCGTGAATAAATAAAATCTTTAAAATATATATATATTCATCCTGCCACAAGCAGACATTAAGTACAGATTTGTGTGTTCATTCTTAAAATGTCAATTTAACTAAATTAAGATCCTGCTAAATTTGTGAGAGTGGTTTATTATAATGTGCTTGTTGCTTTTGTAAGACTTATAATTGGTAAGAAAAATTTCCAAGTGACACAATACCAGACCTTAATAAATATTATTTAAACAAGATAATCTATGAAACAACACATGAAACAGAAGCCAAGAAAAAAAGTTTTGCACACAAGCCCTGAGGGGAAAAATAATATATTCTGATTTTCTATGATTGCTGATGAAAGTTGCCCCGTGACTATAATTAGTACATACCTTCATATATAATGTGAAATGGCATAACTGATTATGGGAATCCATATAACTCCTATGTGCTAAGAAAATGAAAGTCCTGAAACTTAATGTTTAGAGTTAGACCTTCAAAATCTCACAGTGTCAGGTTACTTATATTTAAATTAAGGCATATTCAAATACATGAAGAATGGTAATTTTGTGTTAGATGGAGAGAGTTAAATCATATCTAGTTCTGTGTACAGTTGTAACTTACTCACATCCTGGAACAGAACACATTGTGTTCAGATCCAGAAAAATTAATAGATTTTATTCGCATGTATTTCTGCAGTTTCCTTGACAACTACTATAGATGCTGCTATCACCATGGGGATGGTTCTTCTAAATGAAGCAGCAACATCCAAGGGAGATGTTGGTAAAAGACGGAGTAAGTCTGGTTGCTATTTTTGTAGTTTTGCTTTAGTCTTAAGATTCATTTAAGTAAAATGGGAAATATATAAGTCCTTAGTAAACATAAATTTCTAAAGAAATGTTCTGATATGAGAAAGGTTGCAGTTTGTTTTTGTTTTACTTTTTTCTGTTTCTTGGACGTGGGTGTACAAATACTTAAAAATAGATTTCTTCCAAAATGGAATTGGGTGATTTTCTGTGGAATTGCATATAAAGGAAAGCTGTTAATGCTTGTCAGGGGTGCTCCGACTCATGTCTACTGAAGCTGTAGTCCCCATAGTAATGTCCACACTACAGGGAGACACAAAAGTTTGTGGTCAGTCTTCAGAGATTTTATTGGCAAATGCTGTGTTCCTTATGCTACAAGAATCAGGTACACATTCAAGGACTCATAGTTTTCAGATAGGTTTTGTACAATGAAATATAACACCTTCTAATTACCTCCAAACTTCTTTTGATCAACAGTTGAAAAGGAGTTACCTGTCAATAGTATCTTTTCCAAGCTCTTTGCCTTTTCCAGTGGTATCCAAGATTTACAACTCCACCAATTTCCAGCATTGTTTCTAAGCAAGTTAACTACATTTTATTCTTTGATGGACTATTCCTTTCAGGGGGGTTATAGAAAAATAATTCATTTTTATGAAGTAAGAGGTTGTGGCAAGACAAGGGAAGAACACATGAGAAAAATCTACCATTAAGAACATTGGTTAGAAATGAAGAGAGGGCCTTAAACTTCCTGCCACAGACCTTTTTATAATAATTATCAAGCTCCTATATAATTTTATGATTAAACCTATAATTAAATTTTTTCTCAGTATGCTTTGCATTTCTGGAACATTTTTAAGCCCAGAATTTATGTTTGAGCAGCATAGGTATCTGAGAAACACAGTTTATTAAGAAGTTTAAAATAAAAATCCAGACTTACTTTCTTCTTGAAAGTATAGGGATCCCTGGGTGGCTCAGCGGTTTAGCGCCTGCCTTCGGTCCAGGGCATGATCCTGGAGACCCGGGATCGAGTCCCACATCAGGCTCTCTGCATGGAGCCTGCTTCTCCCTCTGCCTATGTCTCTGCCTCTCTCTCTCTCTCTCTGTGTCTCTAATGAATAAATAAAATCTTTAAAAAATATATTAGCTATGGTGACCTATATATAAATAAGTGATTTCTAAGTAGTTGTCTTAAGTGTTAAAATATTTTAGATGTAATATGCAGTTTAATCTGTCCTTTGTTTTCCCATGGTGGGATCTATACACTATTGTAAAGAAACTACAAAATAATCTAATGCATTACTTTCAGTTAAGCATTGTACAGAATATCATTTTATGATACATCTTTTGAATAAACAATGTGATGCTCTTGGAATTGACAAATAATGTTTATGAAGACAGATGCATTATTATATATCCTGTCTTAAGTAATAGTAAGATATACATAAATGTTTTATCTTACATCAACTGTAATATTGTTCATAAAATCACTTTCCTCTTGGTAGATATTTCTCTACATATCACTCCAGCGCCCAGCACTGTCATATTATTTATTCATGGATAGTGTGAGAGAAAGAGAGAGACATGGAAAATATATTTTACAATTACTCCTTTTTGATATATAGTACAACTACTATTATTATTGCTCATATCAGAGTGATTCTGTGTCATCATAGCATTTTCTTACAAGTATGTTACCTTGTACGGGCTGCAGTGGTTCATCCAGTAATTACTAACCCCTCACACAGTACTCGATTCTGCTGCTCCCTTCACTGTAAACACGGACCTGAGTATCACTGTTTTGTTCCACTGCACAGAATCAAGGAGGTCTGTTGTTTTCTTTAATCATGTACTTTGAGCTTCAAAGAAGTAAAAGTGTTTTGTTTAGATTCTGAAAATTAAAAAAAAAAAGGAAAGGACAAAGTGTTTGATAAAGATATCAAATAGGTTAAGGGGTAATGTAAAGCATTAGATAATTAATTCTAGGTTTAATAAGATTGTTGTAAGCAGAGATGTTATTGTTGTATCTAGTGCCTGGTTGTCTGTCATACTTGGATAGTCTACACATTTTTATAAAGGTGTTTTTCATTTTGGGATAGTCAGCAACCTGCTCTTTTACTTTATTTTCTGCCAGTATTCATTTGAAGTTCAACTGTATGAACTTTGTCTGAAATGAAATGTCAGAGAGGCTACAATTGAATATTGTTAAGCACTTATGACTTTCAACAATTTATACTCAAAACTGAAAGAATGATATTCCTGCAGAGTTGAATGAAAACTGACAGATTTCTAGACCATCTTCTGACAGTGTCATACCTTATCTACTCCTTAATTTCCAGGATTATAATTAAACCTAGTCTCAGACCTGCTAGAAGAATTTTTTTTCCAGTATATATCATTTTAGAAGTATACTGAACTGCTAACTTCTTGTTTTCCTGTGCCTTAATGTGTTTCATTTTTTTACTCTGGTCTTCTAATTATTTCAGATATTTTGAGTATTTTTATAAGAATTCTCTAAAACTAACAGAAGAATACAAGTATTGTGCAAATGTTTCATTCTTAAGTGCTTAGATTTTCTTATTAAAAGTTAACACTATTTTCTATTTATGGCATAGATTTAAGTCAATTTCAATTTCTTTAAATATATTTCTTTATTTCCAAACATTTGCATTTAATTGGCTCAGATTTTTAAGCATTTTAATTTTATAAGCATGTATTTTACGAATAGTAATAAATCTTGTTTAACTACTCTATGTTTACATAAATATATTTCCATTGTATATATTACATATATTTATTGCTCTTTGACTTTAAAGTCTTCCTAACTGTAACACAAAGGAAAAGAAAAAAGTATTTTCCCTTTTGTTGACTTGCCTGGGATAAAGTGATACTGAAAACCTGGACCACAGCACATTCAACTCTAATATTAGCCTTCTGTTCATTTGTTAAAACAGACAACAGCACTTTGACACAAGTATCTACTTGGGAGGGGGCGGGGGTTGCCTCTTTGGCTCTCCAGAATCCGTATTACTTCATTCCTGAAAGTTTTATTCCTAGCTTTTGTGCACTACGATGACTATTTCTAAGTAACAGGCTTTAACCAAAGCAATAATCTAGCCAATAATCTAAAATGACATTCTTTTGTAAATATTGCATGGCATCTGAAAAGAATAAAATTCTATTTACTATTCTATATGCAAATGTCTAGGCTAATATAGCCAATGCTTTATAAGGCAGGGGCTGATAATCTTGTTTGTGGTTTATCATATATTTTGCTTTGTTTTGATCCCTCTGAGGCATTTTAGTACTTGTAGGAACTCTGTAAGAGAAGAAAACCACCAGAAGACTTAGATCAGTCACTTGTTGTTTTCATACCCCAAATAGTACATTTTCATTGAGAAGAATGTGGAAAATAATGAATACATTGTATTTTGGATTATCTGGTTTGTTGTGCCTGTATGTGCCATGAACTATTAAAATGTAAGTATACTGTTATTAATTGAATGCATTTAAAAAACATATGCATTTGGGTTGCATTGTCTAGACACTAATGGCATTTTCTGTCTCTTTCTAGTAATTTGCCTAGTGGGATTAGGCCTGGTGGTCTTCTTCTTCAGTTTTCTACTTTCAATATTTCGTTCCAAATACCACGGCTATCCTTATAGGTAATATCATTATACTAATGTGAATGTTCTTATTTTTAACTAAACAATTTCAATGGTTAATGTATATTTAAAGGCTAATATAAAGTAGCTAATTCATTTGCCAAGTGATTTTAAACTCAGTTAAGCAAGTTTTTGAGCACCTGCCATGTGTTTAGCTCAGACTTTGCAGAGGACCTATAAAGCAAGGGCCCTGTTCCCAGACAGATTATTTTCATTTTTGAGATACATATGTATTATATATGTACATATAATACAGTGGGTTTTAGCTTTGTGGAATTCATCAATTTTTTTTCTTTTGTCTGTCCATCCAATCCTTCACGTTCAAATTCTTTGGCTTCCTCAGGTATATATAGGATATGTGTTTCCTCTCATGACATTTACATAAATGCATCTCTTGGAACTAAAAAAATACAGTATATAGGCAGCAGTATGTGCCCCCCCCCGCCCCCCAAAAAATACCAATTTTACATTTGACAAGCTTTCTACCTTAATTAGTCTAGCACATGGATTTATGCTGAACTTATCCTGGTTGTGGTAGATCCTGCTTGGGGTTTCATTTTTTATTATTGGACTGCATCATTTTCCTTTTGAATGATCTTTTATTTTTTTTCTCAGAAATTTTAATCAGTTGTCTTGTGAATGTGGTAAGAAATAGATGATAAACATCAAGAGCAAGTGTTGCTAAAAGGTCTGCAGAGATTACATGCCAGAGATTTGGATAAATCTTGAGCTAAATCCTAAAAACCTGACAGCACAGGGTTACATCGATATATACATATATACATCGATATATACATCGATCCAACTAGTTCACTGGAGAAGTAAAGGTGATAGCGCAAGCAAGAGAGAGGTAATAAGTGAGTGGGAGACAGAATTCTGAGTAGAGTGGAAATGTGAGATGTTGCTAAAGAGGGAAAAGATCTCTCTTCCCACTGAATTATTCTGTGTAAGAAGCTTGGCCAGTTATGAACATAACATAGCACTGCAGTTTGTATTCCCTGAAATGCACAAGCATTAAAGTATTTGATGAAAAAAGAAAAAAATCAACCTTGTTCATCTCAGATAAGAGCAGTTTGTAAGGAATGAGAGGATGAGATATAGGACTCCTTTGTTCTAGGGAAAGAAAAGCATGCAAAATATTCCCGAAGGTATATGCTGGCCTAAGTACTTCTGAAAAGACGTCTGTGGACATCTGTCTTCATAGAGAGCGAGGCCCTACCTACCGTTAACCCTGGGCACCAAGAGCTAACTTAATGCAATCAGCTGCAGCAGACATACACTGAAGTGGGCTTGCAAAAGACCAAGGCTATATACCCTTGACTTTGAGATGAACTACAAAGACAAACACACTTTTCCCTTTAAAAAGAACGAAAAAACTTCCCACTTCTGCCTACTTTAGGTAATACCTGTACTTTGGATAAACTGTTGAGCTATCCTCTCAGTGCAAATGCACATTTGAACATAACACCATATACTAATTTAAACATCACCTTTAGCCTAGAACTTTAGCTCCAATGCCAGAATATTGTCTCGAGTGTAATGCCTTAGCCTCTTATAGTCTTCGATTTCTTCCTTTTAAATTTCTGTGAATTATAACTTTTGTACTAAGAAATACTACTGGTAGTTTAAAGGTAATCCTAGACATAGTTCTAACTTATTTATTCTACATAATTTTGAATTCTGTTTAATCTACAACTTCTACTTTCTTCTATACAGTGGATCATTATGTGTTTATTTTTTGTTTTTAATCTTAAGCTTCACAAAGCCTTATTTATGCCCTTCATTATATTTTCTCAATACTTAACACTATTATTTTTGTTGATCTTTGTAACTGTTGAAAGGGATAAGTCCGCTTGAAATATTTATCCTATCTCCTTAAATCTCTCTCATATTTTAGTCATAAGAGTGTTTTTTCTACAGTACCAGTAGGTTTCATGTTGTCATTGACTTCTCCCAGATTCTTTTAGGTTTCAATAAGCAGACTTGGTGGATTTAAACACCTGATCTGAAAAAAAAAAAAAAAAAAACATTTAACAAGACCAGATTTGACTTTATTCTTTAAACAAATTGTAAAGAATGAAGGAAAAAATAGGTTATTTACAGAAAATATCAACATATGTACTCAGAGGTACAAATTTGATGACAGAAGAAGCTTAAGTACATGTTGGCATCTCAGAAGCAGTTCTTAAAGAGCTTAATTTTATTTTCTTGGATTTTAAGAATAATACCTAAGATCCTTCTTCATCCTCAATCTTGGGAGCCAAGTAGTACTTTAAATGTCCCATATCAGCAATTTTATACTGATCTGTTACTAACTGTGTGACCTTGAACAAGTTACTTGACTCTTCTACATTCTGATTTTCTCATTTGTAAATGGAAAAAAAAATTTACATACTTCATTTGACTATTGTAAGGATGACATGAGAAAATGCATGTAAATTACTTAACACATTGCCAAGTACATGGTAAATAGCACATAGTATTAATTACTCAGTAAATGTTAGATGCTTATTATTAATTCAGATTAAATATAAATGAGTTTGAAATATTTACATATGTTTTTCTAAGTAAGATTTTCTTTACACTGAAGATTAAGTAACTTTTATATTTGCATGATTCAGTTGAGTGAAGAACAGATTTTCCCTGAACCTTTTGATGAACTTAATTGGGCTCCTGAGTCCCTTGAAACTACCAGTGAAATATCACGATTATAAAGAATTTGGTCTAATTACCATCTGAGCCATAGTTCAAAAAAAATTTTATTAGAGTGGTATACTGCATTCATTTTGTATATTAAATAAAGACTAACTTTAGGCTCATTCGATTTTCAAAGAAAAGTGAAGAGCTAGTAGTGATATATAATAGGCTTCACTTATAGGTAATTTCCCATTATTTTCTTCTGATGCAGTTTGACCTACAAAAATTCAAAAGAATTTTATGAAAGTACTTCTGATCCAAATGACATGAAACATTCTCTTTTAATTCTATCACTTTGCTTTCTGTTTACAAAACTCTTTAGTTGTCTTAGCGAGATAGAGTAGCCGGATGGAAAAATATTTACAATCAGAAGAGCAGAATTCATGTTCAGCATATAATTTTGTAATTAAGAAATCTGAGTTTAAATCTCAGATCCTCTCTTCACTAACTTTGGGACTTGGAGTTAAGTTCTGGATCTCATTTCACTTCACTTTGAAAACTTTTAGTTTTTTTGTAGATTTGGAGACAGGCTCAAATTGTTATTTGTCTCACATTATGTCTCTGTCTTTTGCCAAGATATTTAGCTTTGTTGAGCTGCTTTCTTGATTTGTAAACTTGGTATAACACCTATCTCAGAATTTTGTGGGGATAAATTATATGATCAATTTGTAATGCCTGAAATGTAGTGGGTTCTCAATAGATATTTTCTTCACCCACTTCTTACCTGTACAAGCCCTTCAACTTTAGCAACCTCATTACATTTTTGTTTTGCACTTTACTTCATTACGTTGTTCATTAAATATTCATACATAACTATTTACGTATTAAAGTCATTTTCAAAAAAAAAAGTCATTTTCATTCTGTAATATTTTGAGGCATTTTAGAGAAGAGTCCTTTTTGTATCTCCAACGTGCTGTGCACATAGTAGGTGCTCATCATATTAATTGACTATTTAACTCAAAAACATTTTTTATTTATTATCTAAATGCAACAGGAACCATTAGGATAGAAACAGTGAAAAGAAGAGTACTGGTTTGCCACATTGTACAACTCCAGAAGATGGAATTCACGTCACATGACACCTCATGGAGTTGTCAGGTTACTCCACACACCTCAAGTGATGTGTGGTGTATGGAAAGATAATTATTTCAGAAACCTGAGCTATAAAGATGCAAACTCAGATTGATTCTTAACTGGCATCAAATAATAAAAATATTTTTTAATTAAGCTTATAATGGACATAGAAACTATCTTCTATTGTCTTAAAAAATTTCTGTGATTCTTGATGTCCTTGGCTATTTTGAGATAATGAAAAATGGAATGACATTCAGTAATGGAAAGTACAGAATAATAGCTAAGAATGAGAGACATTCATATGAGTTTTAAGAAGAGTATGATAGTGAATAAGCATAATAAGGCAAAAGAGAAAAAAAATCCCAGGGTATACAGTATAGTGATCTCATACTCATTTCTATATCTTACATGTAGATCTTTCATCTGTAGAAAAAATATTAAATATAATCTTGAGCTGTACAAATAGAAAAATAATATCAAAATGATGTGGTAATCAACCCACAGTACATATCACTGATAAGAATTTCACTGGGATTGTCTTTCTCCTGCTGAGTTCCAGCTTTGAAGAATGACATAAAGGACCGAAGATTTAGAGAGGATTCGGAGAAGAGCTGGAATGCTCTAAAGGCACCATTGTCTGGCCCCTATCTTATCTAGATAAGGAATATAGTGCTAAATCTTGTAATAATATTTTGCAAATGGAAATTGAATCTTAAGGACTATTTTTTCCATATTGTTGTATTTCACTGTGGTGTATTGGAAAGTGATCTGGACTTTGAGTGAGAAGATGTGATTTGGACCATGGCACTTTAAAACTATAACCTCAGGCAAGTCTTTTAATCTTCTCTGAGCCTCAGTTTTCCTCATCTTTCAAATAAAGACATAATATTTCTCTCATATGTAAGACAAGTTGTAGCAAACTATTGCTTTACAGATGTAAGATAACTTTTAATTGTGAGAATCTACATTCCAGTCTTAGGCTGTTGTGCTTTGCTTTAGAGATAAGCCCTCAGATACAAACGTTAAGCAATAGACTTTGATCCATGGAATTAACCACTTGACAAACAGTAGTTTTTAAAAATATCCCCATATATGCATATGCCCTCCAAAAAAATGTAATTTCATTATTTACTTATGTCATTTCTTTAGGAAAGAAAGCAGAACTAAGACAAATGACAGAAATGCATTTAATTCTTCCTAGGACAAATGTAGTCACATCTCTCTTTCCACTAACAAACAGTATAAATTTTAGTTTTCAAGATAATAAAACAAAATACAAGTCTTTTAAGTATATGTTAAGATTTTTTTAATCAACATTTGATCATTTTTGAAATAGATACCAGGAACCTCTGTATAAATCCAAAATAATTTCTGTAGAGAATTGTTCTTTGTTTTTCTTTTACATTTTATACTGCTCATTCAACCCCTCCAACCTCACAGCACATTAGCCTGAGCAGATATACACAAAGATAGTTCTAGAGGGTGAGTTCCGTCTTGAAAATGCAACTTTACTCTGACAGAAACTCCAGCATTCAGCAACCCATTGAAAACAGAAAAAGTATAGGCAGCTCCTTTTTATTCTTTTTTTTCCCCAGATAGTAGCCACCTTCCTGATCATGCCTAGTTATTAATAACCATACAATGAAAGCTGTTACTAAGTCTCTCTCAGGTTAGGCTGTGGAGAAGTGACCTTAGCAGTAGTGAGACTTGACAGCTATTGCCCTGTGCAACCATAGAAACGAAAAGATTTCCATACCCAAAGATCTTGTTCCCTTCTCCTAATGAAGTCCTCAATTTCTTTAGGCCTTTTTAGATTGTTTACTTCAGACTTGAAAATTTTTCTGGGTTCAGTAATCTTTTATACAAAACAGAGAATCAGGCTAAAGAAAAGAGGCCCGGCTAACAGCTGTAATGTACTTCTCTCTTGCACCCCCTTTGAACATTTATGAATATAAAGTAAAGGTTTAGAAAACCCTAAGAACAGTGAGTCATTGAGTTCTGCTAACTGCAAGGTCAATTGAACAGGAGTGAAAATTCAACTAGTGGACGATCCATGCTCTAAGTAAAGGAGCAAGGCTTTTTTTTCCTTCCATACTTTGTTTTCAATACTGAGCAATTCAGTAAATGATTTCTGTATGACAGTGTCATGTTACCATCAGGTCTCTCTGACTCTTCCCCAGGCTGAGAATAGGAAGTAAGTACAGTACACAAGAAAAGTCTGTCCATCTGAAGAGCTCAGAGAATTTAACCAGCTCCCAACTGGACAGAATTCATTCATGTAAGAGCACTGTGTAGACACTTTTTAAAAAACACCAACAGATAATTAGTTTAAGATAAGTAAAAACAAAATGTAAGACACTATAATATGCCTATGTAGCTATATCACAGGAAGAAAAAAGAATAAACATGCTTTATGTATGGTATTGTCTCCAGTCATCAAATCCAAAAGTCTCTTCTCATTCTACAATAGCTTAGTTAAGTGGTTTCAACAGAGACTTACAGCCCACAGTGTGTATTCACTTCACGGCCTTTTACAGAAAGTGTATGGACTCCTCATACTGAACATACTCCCCATATTATACATGTTATTTTTGTTCTTTGGCATCTTTCTTCACTCAGCTCCTGTAGCCTATGCTACTATCCCTTCATTTAACTTGTTTTCAAAGTCAGTTTTGCTTTGTTTGCTTGTGTTCCTCTAACACTTCAACCTGCCATCATATCAAGTATACCTGTGTTATACTTAATTGTGTCCAAGTCTTACTCTCCTCTAGGAAAGAAACAATCACCATGACTTTCAGTCATTGTCTTACAACACTCTTCTCTACATGATATTCTTGTACATAATAGGTGGGCCATATATCTTTGCTGAATACTGATTGAGACACACATTTTTTGGCTCAAATTTGAGAAAATAACCACCATTTTAAATAATGTTTCTCTAGAAAGACTTACTTGGAATTTCACATAATAACCTTGCTATAAACTTTTGGAATATCACTTCTCCACGAGTCAAGGGCTACATTTTTATGTAAATCCTGAATGTTTGCTAGTGTGTGGGAGTAATTAAGAAAGAGCCAAACTTGGAAGTGTTTGAAGATCTTCCTCCCATTCCTTCTTTATATACACAATGCCCCTCTGCATTTCTGATGTACTTTAGGCAATAATCAAATTACAGAATAAAGGGAATAGTTGCATCCTTTTAAGCTAGATAAAAGGGGGAGTTTCTGGAGCATACTCATGCTGGTTCTACCCTGCTATCTAATCTTTCTGTGTATAATTCTCTAGCCTTGCAATGTAGCCTCCATCTTCTGTTGCTACTTGAGTCAGTCAACCATACATGCATTCACTTCAAAATAAACTGGTCATAGTAGTCAGTGTTACACACCTACAGGCTACCGTGACCTGTGAAAAAGAATCATTCATTATGGAGGGTGGAGGGGAGCCCAGGTAGAAGCTGATGATGGTACCCAGGGCAGCTGCTCCCTCTCTGAGGAACCTAGCCACCACATTAAAGCACATTCCAGTGTGCTTATACTTCCAGAGGAGTATATTTGTTTGGTTTTGGTATTAAACAGTTTTCATGTTCTAAAAGTCTTTTTATACATTTTTACAATAAGTATTACCAGGAAAGATAGTATCCAAGCATTATTAGAAATATAAATATAGGAGAACTGTTACATTATACATCAAAATTACTAGACAGGTAAATGTGAAAAGAAAACTTGTCAGAACCTGACAGATAGGAATGAGGGACTAATCTCTTGAGTGATGAAATCCATATAAAACATTCATACTGGAATATACCTTGGATGTTTAATATTAATATTAAATGATTACCTAGAGAATAATAGTTTATGCTTTTCTAAGAAAGATTTTTAACAAAACATATTTGACACACTTCAATCTTTCCATGTCTTAAACAAATACTCATAAAGTTTATAACTTTTTATGAAAAAGATTCTAAATATAAAAGAACAGGAAGTAGTCTGCTAATCTTACCCTGTATTGTTAGACAATAGGATCAGTTCAATATAAAATATATATTTGTCTTTGCATAATACAATATAAAAAAAAAAGGATCGTTTTAACAGCTCTTTAAAAATTATTTTAGTTTGGGAAAAATCCCTAGTGTGAACCAATAGTGTGGTAACTGAGGATTCTTAATTTAGTATTAAGAAGATACAGAGATCCTTTTATTTTGTGAATTTTACAACATCTAAAAATCATAGAATATGTTTTACTTTTCTAGGTCCGAAAAATTAGGAAGCATAAAATGATCATAAGGGTCAGATTACAGTTTTTTGCTTATATGGCATAATATTTTCATAATGATAAAAGGTGACCTTTAGTGCACCACAGCTATAAATGTTCAGACCACTTGTTCAAAAACAAGTAAATTAGTAAACTCTCTAAGTTCTGTTTAAGTTATAATTTTTTCAACCTTAAGTTTTAAGTATGTTATGATCAAGTCTTCTTTTTATCATTAGCCTTCATTCTTCAGTTAACTTAATCTTTAGGGGAAGCTAAAATTAAAGGCAGAAAATGTCAAAGAATTCATCTACAAAGGACAGACACATCTCCGTGCACTGCCATCAGTGTGAGGGATTATGTGGATTGAATAGCAGCCACTGCCTACTGCTCCGAGAAAGTTTCCCGGCTGATACTCTTCTTCATGAAGATGGTTACTCTTGCAGGACCTCAGTCATCATAACTTATTATTTTGAAAAAATACAAGCAAGGTGTTGTTGTACTGAGGCATCAGCACATAATTTCTAGCCTTTAATAATTCCTCAGAAAAGGAGTGCTTATTTTAGTTTGTATAGCTTTTTTACTTTATATTACATAACAGTTTAAGTATTTATTACATATTTTATGTAATGTCTTATATATATTTATATATATATATATAAATGTAAAAATGTGTTTACTTTTAGCCACATAGTTTCACTAGAGTCACTAGGTTGATAAATATGAGGACTAGAAAGAATTTTGGAGATCAGCCAAACAAATTTTCTTTTCACTAATGAGGAAACCGAGGTTCAGAAAGACAAAGAAATATATTCCTAGGATATTAGGATTTAAACATCCAGATATTACAAAACTTACTAGTTTTCCAACTATATGATAGCTTTCCAAATATAGCAACCATTAATTTCATTTATGTTTTAATATTTGGTTAAAACATGGTTTGTCTCTGGTTGTCCTGCAAAGTTATATTGTCAAGACAAAAAAAGACAAAGCAAAAAAAGAAAACCTTGCCACGTGTTAGAAAAACGTACAAATATCAAACAGAAACTTAGTAAATGTTATTTAAATTGACTTACCATTTTACAACTTATATTTCTGTTCAGATTAAAACTTTGCTTAGGGAAGTAAAGAAAAATAACTCCCTTTTATTTCTATCTGTACAAGCATCTGTGTATTCAGAATCTGATGACACTTACGATTTATAAAAAAACATTTTTGATTATGCAGTATATTCCAGCTATAAATTTCATTAAAAAGATCAAGCATTTAGTTATTTCATATATATGAAAGAATTATAGATTGAAGAGAAAGATTTTTCTTTTAGGACAATGAAATGACCCACTTCAAATCTTTGTTTTAATCCATAGTTTTTATTCTTCTTAGTTATGTTGCCAGTTTAAATGCTGGTTTAACTACTCTAAGCAGTATAAGTTAAACTCTAAGTTTAACTGCTCTAAGCAGCAGTGAGAGTGTCTCACAGAAAGAACTAGGGTATTTTGCCCAAACTTAAACATCACTAGTACAAGTTCTTATCAGCGCCCTCTCCCACTCTTGGCCTCTTCTCACCATAAGCGTGACCTCACTCCAGGAACTAGTTCAGAGAAATTGCCCTGATAAAAAATTAGAATGGGATGAATGAATATACTTATATTATTTTTATATATTTACATGTACTAATTTAGAATGAATAAAGAGCATATTGTGTTTTCCTTATTTTCAGCATATGATTTTCTTTCTTTTTCAGCTTTTTAATTAAATGAAGCCAAGTGGGATTTGCATAAAGTGAATGTTTACCATGAAGATAAAGTGTTCCTGAGATATAGTTTGATTTCTTGAATTCATTTCCACATTGATTGTGACAATTCTAGCTTATTCTTGTATAATTTTTTTTAAATGTGAGCTTTCCTAGTGAATTTAATTTATAGAAGTGGATGGTTATATTTCATATTAGCACTGGAAAGAACAAAGTTTCTCAAGCATATTATATTCAGTATATGTCATATGTCATAGGACTGAAATAAATGACAATGTAATTATGAATTCATGTGTTAGAACTGTTCACTCATTAGTAAAGAAAACCACAATGTTAGTAAGGGAAAACTATGAAATATATGTTAAAGAACCCTTAAGGTTGTACAGAGATAAGGTATATGCATGAAAATATGTCACATACTGAAAAATATACTCATTGTCATTTCAGTATAAAGGATGTGTGTATGGTTACAAATGTTTTGTTCTTATTAATCACAATTAAATAAAGAGACAGGGAGCTGTATGAATAGTGCCTACAACTTGGAAGCCTAACCTGGGAAATGGAGGTTTTTCCCAGGTTGTAAATTTTAAAGCAAACAGGACTAAATCAATAAGCTTGAAGGCATCAGGTGATGGAAGCAACATACCAGAAGATTTTAATTCCTCTCTAACTTTAGTAGGGTCACCCAGGAATCCAGACTTGTAACTGTAAAACTAATCCAGGATGGCCATTCCCCCATATGTTATATGGAAAAAGTTTGCCATCAAAACATCATTCCCTAATATTAATACCCTATATGAGTGACTTCATGAAGCTTTCTCAAAAACTAAATTATGAGAGTCTAATCAGTATTCTGTTTATCCTCTTTAAGTTTAAAAAGCACTTTTTAATATGTTATTTTTTTTCTTTACAATAATCCTGTAAATTAGACAGGAAATATAAATTTTGTCTGACTTCTAGAAGTATGAGAGCTAAAAGCCAAAAAGAACAGAAAAATAGAGCTTATAGCTGGGCCTTCAGACTCTCAAACCTGAATTTTTATTTTCTGTGGTGCTAAGGAAGAATTTGAAAACACATTTAGTTCAATAAACTTTAGAATTTAGAAGAATTTAGAAAAAAATTAATTCAATAAACTTTCTTTTTCCTTTTAAGGTTTTGTTATCTGATTTTCATTAAGATCTAAATAATAGAATATGGAGAACTTAGGAGTTTTAGGTGTACAGTCTCAAATAGGAACCAAGTATACATCTACTGAATTTACTTATTTCATACCTTTATGAAATTTAATTAAGAATGGGAAATATAAAAACCTAGAGGGGCACATGAAACTAAATTCCAGGGCAATATGTGTGCTAGCAATAAGTTATCTTGTCAAAACATGATATTCAGTGAAAATTGCATAATTCAGAACTCTGTACACCTTATGACATATTCCCAAATCTGTTATTTAAAAGCACATTAAGGCCCCTACTTTCTGTTCAAAGTTTGATAAATTTAGTACTTGGATGGCATTTATGGAAAAGCATTAAGTGATCATGATCATTTGTTTAATGCCTGTCCCTCAGTAGCACTTGACCTGTAAATCTAAATCCATTGAGTATTTTTACATTTTCTAGGGTTCATTCCAAATGGACATTACAATTGGAGTCTGAGACCAAATTTTACATGTAAACACATCTTTATAATTATTTTTGTTTGTCCCTTTAAGGCTCAAATTGTTATTAAACAACATACATCTAGTCTGTCTATAAAGCTTTAATGTAGTGTTCAGTCATGACCAAAGTCAGACAATGACCAAGGTAAGGAGAACTTCCCTATCCCAAGTTAGTAAAAGTTTTGTAGCCTATATTATGTAATTTCCTCTCAATATTAAGTTATATGCCTACTACAAAAACAATTTTTTTTTAGAATTTTATAGCTAGAAAGCTGTTATTTTTCTATAGACTATTGTTGCTGTAGGGAAGTGATTCTAGAGGGAAATAAACTTCCTCAAGACAAGTTGTTACTGGAAAGTGCTACAGGCAAAACTACAAAAAGTGGTTAAAATGTAGCTTGCTTTTAGAATTTAGCATGTGGAAAGTCATATATGTAAAATAGGCTATCTTTACCGTCAAACAAATTAAATTGAAAAATTCTTATCTGGTATGCTGTATCCTCCAATGTCACTTTCAACCGGATTTACTGTATTGAAGACTCCCTTAAAAACTGGTTATATGTTGAACAGTCTCCAGTTAGAATAAAAAGAATTGCTTTCCTGCTTAGAGGAAAAATCTTAACATAAAATTCTATCTAAAGGAGTTTAATTTCAAACATCTGATGAATAAAGTGTTGCGTTTTGCTCAGCATACTTTTCCTTGCATCAGATATTCACATGAGTAAGCTCAGTAGTGTTGTGTGTTTAGTATAATTTTCTTTTGCATATATAGTAATATCCCTTGTCAATTAACAGTTCAGCAAGCATGGTGATTTGGGGAGATTAGATCTTGTAGCCATATAGCTTGACAAGTATTCCCTTTCTTGCTATTTAGGAGAACCTCCCTAAGGGTACATGAAGGGAGTAGTTATTTCTAAATAAAGCATGACATATTATTTTGAGATCAAAGACGGTAAACAGTGTGTTTTAAAAAGTACTGGTAACAAAGACAAACATGTTAACTAGAGCATCTAGCAACAAAATATTTGAATGGACTTTTTGGAGACGATGTTCCTCAGAGATCATTAATGTTCAGTTTAAAATATTAAAATGAGGCTTTTCACACTATACAAGAAGCTGTACTGGGTCAACTAATAATTTATCTAATAGCATTTTTTTCTAATAGTGGGGATAAAGGTAAGCATAGTAGTCACACTACAAGGGTATAAGTATGTTCATATTAGCCCCAAAATTCCTTTATATAATTCATGAGTATATGTCATTTATGAATTTTTCTATACTTTACCTACTTATATCTGAAATATATACAGTGTTTTTTATCATATAACTAAGAGTCTAAGTATTTACAAAGTTTTAAGAAAGCAACACGCATTCAGACTATAATAGAAAAATCAGCTCACATTCAGCCAAATGTGGGTGTGTCAACTTCCATTAAAAATTATGCATACATATAGATGATGAAAATGGCAGAATGAGGACTCCTCCACTCCACAGAAACACTCGAAAGACTGGCAAAAACTATCACTCAGTATTGTTCAAAGTCTGAAAGATAATGTAGCAAATTGAATGAAAGCTTAAACAAAAAGTGATGGAACCTCAGATGGCTAGCTTAATGGCATTTTATCAGTCTTGCCCCATTCCTTCCAGTCAGCAGTGGTCTTGAAAATGGCAGCCTGTTAACTGGTATGGGGATCTGGTTCTACAGGAGAGAGAGGATGCTCCTGTTCCCAAGGAATAGCGTTTGTTTTGACCTGAGGGCTCCTGGAAGGGTTCAAGCAAGGGGTTTGCCTTTGTTTCACCTAACTCAGAAGTTTCTCAGGGTGTTGCTACAGAGGGTGTTTCTCGAAAATACTGAAAAGGAAATGAACATGGTAATGCCTGAAAAAGAATTAACAGTTGTGACAAATAATAGACACATGGCTGAAGCCTGGATGAAAGGAAGAACTCGAGAATGAAATAAAGGGGAATGAATATTTGGGGAATAAAGGCTTTCAAAGCTGCCACATGCCAAAATCCAGATCAGGCTGCTTCCTCAAAAAAAGATCTGAGAAGACCCTAAGCTTTCACCTTTTATTGATATTTACACCCAGCCCAAGCAAGATGGTGAAGGCTAGAGGAGAATGGTAAATACCCTGGATAAATACTGAAGCAGTGACTCAACAGAGTCAATCTGCAAAGCCCAAGGGACTAGTTTCTTTTCTTTTTCATTCTTTTGTCTACAGGCACTTAAGGATAGCTCCATCAGAGCACTAGCTAACCACTAAACTAATAGTCACAGACCACACATGACAAAGAATACAATTTTTATAAAAACTAATTCTAGAGAGGGAGCAGAATCCAATTTCCAGAATTGCTACATATTTAGAATGACCAATTTGGAAAATGCACACAAACTAGAAAGTATAGCCCATTCACAGGAAAGAAGTTAGGCAATATCCTTAAAGCAGAAATTCAACTTGCTAAAGATTTTAAGTCTTTAACGAACTCAAAGAGCTAAAGAAAACCATAGACAGAGGAACTAAAGGAAACAAATGGACGATGCATCACCAAATAGAAAATATCAATGAAGAAATGAAAATTATAAAAGGAGTCCAATACAAATTCTAAAGCTGAAAAACCATAATTGAAAAATTTGCTAGAGGGACTCAGAAGAACACATAAATCAGTGTGTGAAATGTAATTTGACAATAATCCCTTAAAAGCTAATGGTATAGGAGCAGTTTGAGTATACTGTTGAATGTAAACTGCTATTAATTCCAACTAAACTGTTACAAATTTAAACCACAAAGTAGTAAAGGAAGAATTGAGTGTGTGTGTATACATATATGTGTGTGTGTATATATATATTATATATATATGATATAATATACATGATATAGGTTGTAGAATAAGTCCATATCAGTAATTTCCTTAAATATAAATGCATTAAACACTCCAACTAAAAGCAGAGATCTGTCAAAAGGATTGTTAAAGTATGATGTAACTATATAAAATTATATACCAAAAGAAATCTCAAATCGATACCTAACTTTATACCTTAAGGAACTAGAAAAAGAAAAGCAATCTAAACCCAAACATAGCAGAATGAAAATAAGGATTAGAGGAAAAATAAATTATGATAAAGAATAAAGAAACAATATAAAAAGTCAATAAAACCAAAACTTGGTTCCTTGAAAAGAACAATAAAATTGAGAAACCTTAGCTAGATTAAGAAAAACAAAATAGGGGCACCTGGGTGGTTCAGTGGTTGAGCAACTGCCCTTAGCTCAGGTCATGGTCCTGGGGTCTGTTATCAAGTCCCACATCAGTCTTCCCACAGGGAGCCTGCTTCTTCTTCTGCCTATGTCTCTTCCCCCCTCTCTCTCTCTCTCTCTCTCTCTCTCTCTCTCTTTCTCTGTGTGTCTTTCATGAATAAATATTTTTTTAAAAAAGTGGAAATGAGCTAAGGTGGTTGTCTCCACAACATAAAAAAAAAATAGTTCTCAAACTTCTGAAGTTAGAAAGGAGAGTAGGAATGAACATTAGTACCTATGCTACAGAAATAAAAAGGATTATCGAAAAATTGTATAAAGACATCTCAGGAAAATGGTATTGTAGAACAATCCTGAGCTCACCTGTTACAGACAAACCAAAGCATGACCCACATATAATGCAACTCTCTGAAAGTGACATAGTGAAAATGACTGAAAACAGAGACACAGTAGGAACCCACAAGTAGGAAGGACAGTATAGGTATGGAGGTCATCCATGAGGGACAAAGGGATCAAATCATATATGGCACACCTCCAGCCCTGGGGACCTGGGCCAGGAAAGTGAGACCCCATAACACCTAGCAAGGCTTAACTTGGGACCTCTGCAAATCAGTGGGGCTTAACGCCACCTAAATGCAATCAGGACTGGTATTTTCCCCAAAAGAAACAACCACACCACCTCACCTGGCAGGCAGCCCCAACCAGGACCAGCTCTCTTCCAGACCTACTCCTTCCCTGGAGAGGATGAAGCCAACCCCATCAACCAGCAGCACTCCCACAGCAGTTGCAACCCAGTCACAACCGGAGGGGCCCTACAGGATGCCTTCTACATAAGGCCACTACCTTCAAGACTAGAAAATGTGGCTGACTTCCAAAAAGCGTAGAAATAGAGACGGACAAAATGAGATCATGTTCCAAACAAAAGAACAAGATAAAAATCTCAGAACAATACCTAAATGAAACAAATAAGCAATCTACCTCATACAAAGTTCAAAGTAAGAGAGACTTGAGAGAAGAATTATACCCACTAGACTTGAGAATGAATGAACTCAGAACTTCAACAAAGGAAACATAAAAACTATTCAGAGCTGAAGAATACAATAACTAAAAGGGAAAATACCATAGAGGGAATTGATAGTGGATTAGAGGATGCAGAAAAACATATGAGTGATTTGGAACACAGGGTAATGGAAAGAACCCAACCCAAACAGCAAGAAAAGAAGATAATTTTTAAAATGAGGATATGTTAAGGGATCTTTGTGACATTAGGTGTCCTATTATTTGCATTATGGGATCCCAAAAGGAACAGAGGAAAAGAAGGGCAAAAAATTTGAAGAAATAGTACCTAAAAATTTCCTTATCCTGGGGAGGGATTGAGTCCACGTCCAGGAAACAGAGCTTCAAACAATATGAACACAAAGAGGTCCATACCAAGATACTTAATAATAAAGTAAAAAATTAATAAAGTATCTTAAAAGTCAAAAGAGAAAATCAAATAGTTACATACAGTAGAAACTCTATTAAGGCTAGCAACTCATTTTTTAGCAGAAACTTTGCAATTCAGAAAGGAATGCCATGATACAAGTGCTGAGAAAAAAGCGTAAAACCAAAAATATCTACCCAGCAAGGTTATTATTCAGATTTGGAGGATAGCAAGAATTTCTAAGAAAACAGAAGTTTAAGATGTTCATCACCACTAAACTGGCTTTACCAGAAATGTTAAAGTGATTTCTTTAAGTGAAATAAAGAGGGGGGGGGGGGCTACATAACTGGAAGAAATTATGAAAAATAATTTCACTTGTAAAAACAAATATTCAGTAAAGGTAGTTTATCAAAGATAAAACTAGTATAAACGTCAAAAGACAAAAGTAGTAAAATCTATTATATCTACAAAAATTAGATAAGAGATACACAAAATAGATGTAAATATTTATATAAACATAGCAGGAGCAGGGAATAAAAATAGTCTTTTAGAATATATTCAAAGCGAACTGATCAACTTACTGCCGGAAGTTATTTATAAACCTCATGTTAACCACAAACTAAAAAGCTATAATAGACACATAAAAATAAAGAGAAATTAAGCATAACACTAAAGAAAGGCATTAATCACAAGAGAATAGAGCTGGAGAAGAACAGTTGAATAAAAACAACCAGAAACAGTTATCAAAATGGCAAAAGATACATAGCTACCTATAATTACCTTTTTTTTTCCTATAATTACTTTGAAGCAGTAAGTCCATTTACATTTAATCAGAAGACACAGGGCACATAAAAGGATAAATTTTATATATGTATATGTATGCTGTTAAGACTCACTTCAGTACTAAAACACACTGAAAGTGAAGGGATGGAAAAAGTTATCCATATAAATGGAAACAAAAAATTAAAAAATAAAATAGCAGTACTTATATCAGACAAAATAGACTTTAAAACAGACTGTAACAAGAGAAAAAGAAGACCATTACATAATGCCAAAGGGACCAACTCAACGAGAGGATATAACAATTGTAAATATGCATCCAACATAGGAGCATCTAAGTTTATAAAGCAAATATTAACAGAAGTAAAGAGATATTCACAGTAATAAAATAAGAGCAGAGAACTTTAACACCCCTCTTGGGTGGATATGATAGATATCCCAGAGAAAAACTGGATAGATAACCCAGAGGAAAAAATCAGTTAGGAAACAGTGGCATTTAATGACACATTAACCTGATGGACTTAAGAGATACATACAGAATATTTGATTCAAAAAATGGAATACATATTCTTTTCAAGTGCACATGGAATATTCTCCAAGATAGACACATGTTGTGCCACAAAACGTTTCAATAAATTCAAGAGATTGAAATCATATCAAGCATCTTTTCTGATCACAACTCTATGAAACTAGATTTACAAGAAAAATACTGGGAAGAAATCACATAGAGGCTAAACATTCTACTAAACAACCAGTGGGTCAGAGAAAGCAAAGAGGAAATTAAAAATTACCTGAATACAAATGAAAATAGAAACTGGTTCAAAATCTTTGGGATGCAGCAAAAGCACTTCTCAGAGAATTTATAATGATATAGGCCTACCTCAAAAAAAAAATCTAATAATCTACCCTTGCACCTAAAGGAACTAGAAAAAGATCAAAGCCCAAAGTTAGTAGAAGGAACAATAGAGTGGAAATAAATAGAAACTTCAAAAGAAGAGAAAATAGAATCAATGAAACTAATAGCTAATTCTTTGAAAAGATAAATAAAAATTTAGAGTCATAAAAAAGAAGAGGGCTCAAAATCAGATATGAGAGAGAAGTTATAACCTACACTACAGAAATACAAAGGATTATAAGCAACTCCTATGAAAAATTGTATGCCAACATATTGGAAAACTTACAAGAAATGGGTCAATTCATAGAAACATAATCTTCCGAGACTGAATTGGAAAGAAATAGAAAATCTGAAAAGACTGATTACTACTAATGAAATTGAACCAAAAACACTTTCAACAAACAGATGTTCAGGATCATATGGCTTCACAGGTAAATTCTATAAATTATTTAAAGAATTAATACTTATCCTGTCACCAATATACATATATGTGCATATATGTGTATATATATATGCACATGTATATGTACATATACATATATGCATGTATGTGCATACATATATACACACAATGCTTCCACTTTAATTTTATGAGGCTAGCATTGCCCTCATACCAAAACCAAAGACACATACCAAACAAAAAACAAGTAACAGACCAATATCCCTGATGAACATAGATGTTAAAATTCAATAAATCTTAGCAAACCAAATTTAAGAATATATGAAAAAGATTATTCACCATAATCAGTAGGATTTATTCTAGGAACACAAGCATGGTTTAACCCCCCAAATCAACACATCAGTGAAATAAAAGATTTTTAAAAATGTGGTTATCTCAATAGATGCAGAAAAAGCATTTAACAAAATTTAGCATCCATTCAAATGAAAACAAAAAACGAAAAAAAAAAAAAAAAACTCTCAACCAGGAAGATACAGAAGGAACATAACAGAATAAGGGTCATATTTGACAACAGCAAAAAACATACTCTGGTAAAAAGCTGAAAGCTTTCACTCTGAAATCAGGAAGAAGACAAGGACGTGTTCCTTAGAAACATATAATCTCTCAAGATTGAATCAGGAAGAAATAGAAAATCCAAACAGATTTTCATTATCTTGGAACAAGATAAGTCCTCTTTCACCACCTTGTCAGACATAGAATTTGAAATCTTAGCCACAACAATTAGAAAGTCATCCAGATTGGTAAGGAAGAAGTAAAACTGTCACTATTTACAGGTAACAGGAACCTATTCATAAAAAGCCCTAAAGATCCCAACAAAAGCTACAGAATAAGTGAATTCAATAAAGTTGCAGGACAGAAAATTAATTCATAGAAATCTGTTGCATTCCTATATACTAATAATGAGCTAGCAGAGAGAAATTTTAAAAACAACTCCATTTACAATTGCATGAAAAAGAATAAAATAAATTTAACCAAAAAAGTGAAAGACAGACGTATACTCTGAAAAACTATGAGACAATGATGAAAAAATGTGATGACCACACACATACACACGGAAAAATATACCATGCATGGATTAGAAGAATATTGTTAAAATGCCCATAAGAATTCAATATAATCCCTATGAAAAAACCAATAGTATTTTTCAACAAAATTCAAACAAGTAATTGTAAAATTTATATGGAATTGCAAAAGGCCTGAAATAGCCAAAGCAATCTTTAGAGGAAAAAAGTAAAAACAAAACAAGCTGCAGGTATCACAATGGTAGACTTCACACTACAAAGCTATAGTTGTCAGACAAATTTGTTACTGGCACAATAGACACATCGACCAATGAAACAGAATAGAGAACTCAGAAACCCACACCTATTGGTCAAGTAATCAACAAAGGAGGAAAGAAGTTAAAGTGGAAAGACAATTCTCTTCAATAAATGGCGCTGGGGGAAAAAAAAAAAAACATGCAAAAGAGTGAAACTGGACCTCTTTCTTATACTATAAATAAAAACAGAATTCAAATGGATTAAAGACCTAAATGTGAAACCTGAAATCATAAACCTTCTGAAAGAACACGTAGGCAGTAAACTGGTCTTCAGCCTCAGCAATATTTTTTTGGATCTTTTGTCCCAGACAAGGAAAACAAAAACAAAATATTAACTGGGATTACATCTAACAAAAAAGCCTTTGCGCGGTGAAGAAAATCAATAAAACTAAAAGACAACTTACTGAATGGGAGCAGATATTTGCAAGTGATATATCTATAATAAGGAGTTAATAAAAAACATATGAAGAACTTATACAACTCAACACCAAAACACATCTGATTAAAAACGAGCAGAGGACTTGAATACATATTTCACTAAAGACATACAGATGATCAACACATAAAAAGATGCTCCACACATCAGGGAAATGCAAATTAAAACCATAATGAGACATCACCTTACACCTATCAAAATGGCTATTCCCAAAAATACAGGATATAACAAAGTGTTGGTGAGGATGTGGAGAAAGAGGAATACTTATGGGAATGCAAATTGGTGGTCACTATGGAAAAACAGTATGGAACTTTCTCAAAAAATTAAAATTAGATATACTGTAAAATATAGTAATTTCATTTTGAGTATTTGCACAAAGAAAATGAAACACTAATTTAAAAAGATATATATATGTACACCTTTGTTTATTACATTATTTAGCCAAGATGTGGAAGCAACCTAAGTTGCTAAGTGTTTATCAATAGATGAATGGATAAAGAGGTAGTTTATATATTCAATAACGGCATCTCTGTCAAATGTCTCATCTGACAACTTAAGCCCAAGGCAGTTACAGACTAGCCCCTTCCCAATACAGAGACTAAACACTGCCTGCTATAAGCAGGAGAGCCACAGAAGATGACTGGACTAAAAACAAAATTGGCACAACCACAACAATATGGGGCATGCAACAGACATGGGAGACAGACATTCCTGAAGCACCAGGATCTGGTGAACAGGGAAAATTGCATAGGAGGGCACTACAGGACCTCTTTTTCATATGGTCACTACTTTTAAGAGCAGGAGACTTTGCTGAACTTCTTAACACAGAGAAATCAAGAAAAAGACATAATGAAGTGACAGAGGAATAGGTCTCAAATGAAAGAATAGGACAAAGTCCTAGTAGCAGAGCTAAATGAGATGGAGATAAGCATTATGCTTGATAGAGAATTAAAAGTAATGGTTATAGGGTCATGAGATTGAGCGCCACATCTGACTCCATACTCAGTGGGGTGTTTGCTTGGGATTCTCTTTCCCTTTCACTCTGCCCCTCCCCTTGCTCACCCTCTCTCTAAAATAAATTTAAAATAAAAATAAATAAAATTAATGGTCGTCATGCTCACTTCAACAGCACATATACTAAAAGTAATGATCATAAAGATACTCACTGGACTTGAAGAATAGAGAATCTCAGTAAGACCCGCAACAAAGAGATAGAGAATATTTTTTTTTTTAAAAAAAGAGAGATGAAGGACTCAATAATTGAAATTAAATATACAATAGAGAGTGGAAAATAGTAGACTAGAGGAAGCAGAAGGATGAATCAGCAACCTGTAGGACAAGCAGGATAGGAAAGCAATGAAGCTGGATAGGAAAAAGGAAAAAAATATAAAAAATGAGAATAAGTTAAGAGAACTCAGCAACACCACCAAGTATAACATCCACATTATAGTGACCTCAAAAGGAAAAGAAAGAGAAATGGGGGCAGAAAACTTATTTGAAGAAATAATAGCTAAAAACTGGATCTGGGGAAGGAAACAGAAATCCAGATCCAGGAGGCAGAGAGGTCCCAACTAAATCAACCCAAGGAGATCCACCTCAAGGTACATAGTAACTAAAATGGCAAAAAGTGGTCATAAAGAGAGTATTTTAAAAACAGCAAAAGAAAAGAGTTACATACAAGGTAAACCTCATAAGACTATTAGCTCACTTTTCAGCAGAAACTTTATAGGCCAGAAGTGAGTGGCATAATCTATTCAAAGTGCTGAAAGCAAAAAAACCTACAATCAGAAATATTTTATCCAGCAAGGCTATCATTCAATATAGAAGTAGAGATAGTTTCCCAAACAGAATTTAAAGGAGTTCACCACTAAGCCAGCCTTACAAGAAATGTTAAAGAAGATTCTTTGAGTAGAAATGAATGACCATAAGCAGGAGTAAGAAAAGTAGGAAAGGAAAAAAATTTCACAGGTACATATAAACACAAAGTATATCATTCATTTATAAAACAGTGTGGAGGCTAAAGCACAAAAGCAATAAAATCAAGTATATCTATAAAAATCAGTCAAGTGATTGACAAAATAAAAGGATGTAAAGTATGATACCATATGCCTAAACTGGTGTGTGTGTGTGTGTGTGTGTGTGTGTGTGTTGGGCATGAGAGGGAAAAATAAAAATTTAGTGCTTTTAGAATGGGTTCATACTTGATCAACCATCAATGTAATATAGACTGCTATATGCATAATGTTAAAAATAAATCTAATAGTAACCACAAATCAAAAATCTCTAACAGTTATTCAAAAAATAAGGACAGAGGAATCCAAGGATAGCACAAAAGAAGAAAGCAGAAGAAAGGAACAGAACTATAAAAACAACCATAAAACAAGTATCAAAATGGCAATAAGTACATATCTTTAAATAATTTTAATGTAAATAGACCAACTGCTCCAATCAAAAGACAAAGGGTGACTGAACACATAAAAGAAAAAAAAAAGACCCATTTGTATGCTGCCTACAAGAGACTCATTTCAGACCTAAAGACACATGCAGATTGAAAGTGAAGAGATGGGAAAGCAGTTCTCACACAAATCGAAGTGAAAAAACTAGGGTAGCAATACTTATCAGACAAAATAGACTTTAAAACAAAGACTGTAACAAGAAACAAAGAAGGACACTATATAATCCTAAGAGGAACAATCCAACAAGATATAACAGTTGTAAATATTTGTGCACTCAACATAGGAACATCCAAATACATAAAGCAGCTGATAACAAACATAAAGGAAATGATTGACATTACTACAATAGTAAAGGACCTTAACACCCCACTAATATCAATGGATAGATCACCCGAACATACAAAAATTAACAAAGAAATGGTGGCTTTGAATGACCTATTTGACCAGATGGATCTAAGATATATTCAGATTATCCCATCTCCAAACTGCAGAATAAACAGTCAAGTGCACATGACATTCTCCAGAATAGATCTCATGTTAGACCATAAAACAAGTCTCAGCAAATTCAAAAAAGACTTCCATCATATCATGCATCTTTTTCTGACTACAATACTATGAAACTAGAAATCAACCACAAGAAAAAATTTGGGAAGACCACAAATACATGGAAGTTAAATAACATACTATTAAACAATTAATGGGCCAACTGAGAAACTAAGGAGCTAAAAAAATTATATGGAAACAAATGAAAATGAAAACACAACAGTCCAAAATCTTCCAGATGCAGCAAAAGCTGTCCTAAGAGGGAAGTTCAAAACAATACAGGTCTACCTCAAGAAGCAAGAAAAAAATCTCAAACAATCTAACCCTAACCTAAAGGAGCTACAAAAAGAACAAGCCAACCCCCCAAAACAGCAGAAGGAATAGACCAGAAATAAATGATATAGAAACTAAAAAACAAAATGAAAATGAAACAAAATTAAAAAAACACACTATAAAAATCACAATAGAACAAGTCAACGAAACCAGGAGCTGGTTCTGGCGGGGGGGGGGGGGGGGGGGAGAATCCATGAAATTGATCAAGCTCTAGCCAGACTCAAAGAGAAAGGACTCAAACAAAATCACAAATGAAAGAGGAGAAATAACACCACAGAAATATAAACAATTGTAAGAATATTACGAAAAATTATATGCCAACAAATTGGACAACCTAGAAGAAATAAATTTGAGAAACATATAACCTACAAAAATTGAAGTAGCAAGAAATAGAAAATTTGACCAGACCAATTACTAGCAAGGATACTGAATCAGTTATCAAAACACTCCCAACAACAAAAGTTCAGGCTCAGATGACTTCACAGATGAGTTCTACCAATATTTAAAGGAGAGTTAATACATATTCTCATATTATTCCAAAAAATATACAGAGGAAGGAAAATTTCCAAATTCATTCTGAGGCCAGCATTACTCTCAAACCAAAACCAGATCAAGATATCATAAAAAAGGAATTCATACAGACCATTATCTCTGTTGAACACAGATGCAAAAATCCTCAACAAAATACTGGCAAATTGAATCCAATAATGCATTCAAAAAATCATTACAATCAAGTTAGATTTCCTTATGGGATAAAATGTTGACAAATCAATGAACATGATACATGACATCAGTAAGAGGAATAATAAAAACCACACGATCATTTCAATAGATGCAGAAAAAGCATTTAACAAAGTGCAATATCCATTCATGATAAAATCACTTAGCAAAGTAGGTTTAGAGGGAACATACTTCAACATAATTAAGGCCATATATGGAAAAGGTATAGCTAATATGATACTAAATGAAGAAAAATGGAGTTTTTCCCTAAGGTCAGGAAAAAAACAAGGATGCTCACTCTCACCACTTTCACTCCACACAGTACTGGATGTCCTAATCACAGCAATAAGACAACAAAAGAAATAAGAGGCATCCAAATTGGTAAGGAAGAAGTAAAACCATCACTATTTGCAGATGACATGATATATAGAAAACCCTGAAGACTCCACCAAAAAAACCACTAGAATTGATAAATGAATTCAGAAAGGTTGCAGGATACAAAATCCATATAGAAAACCTGTTGTATTTCTATTCACCAATAATGAAGCAGCAGGAAGAGAAATTATCAATCCTATTTACAGTTGCAACAGAAATGATAAAATATCTAGGAATAAACTTAACCAAGTAGTCAAAAGAACTGTACTCTGAAAATTATAAAACACTAATGAAAGAAATTGAATATGACATAAACAAATGGAAAGATATTCCATGCTCATGGATGAGAAGGACAAACATGGATAAAATGTCCATAGTACCCAAAGCAATCTAAATATTTAATGCAACCCCTATCAAAATACCAACAGCATTTTTCATAGAAGTAGAACAAATAGTACTAAAATTTTTATGGAACTACCAAAGCAAATAACCAAAGCAAACTGGAGGCATCACAATTCTGAAGGTATATTACAGTTCTAAAGGTATATTACCAAGCTGTGATAATCAAAACAGTGTGGTAGTGATGCAAAAATAGACACACAGATGAATGGAATAGAATAGAGAGCCTAGAAATAAACCCATAATTATATGGTCAATTAATCTTAGATAAAGGAAGCTAGAATATCCAGTGAGAAAAAGACAGTCTCTTCAACAAATGGTGTTGAGAAAACTGGACAGTTACAGGCAAAACAGTGAAACTGGGCTACTTCCTTACACCATACACAAAAATAAATTCAAAACTGATTAAGATGTGAGACCCAAGACCATAAAAATACAGAGGAGAGCATAGGCAGTAATATCCTGCCATTGGCCATAGCAACATTCTTCTAGATATGTTTCCTAAACATAGCAAAAATAAACTACCCAAACTACACCAAAACAAAAAGCTTTTGCACAGTAAAGGAAATAATCAACAAAACAAAAAGGAAACCTACTGAATGTGAGAAGATATTTGCAAATGATGTATCTAATAAGGGGTTAATAACCAAAATATATACAGAGCTTGTACAACCCAAACACCAAACAAAAACAAAAAAAATATGTATCCAGTTAAAAAAATGAGAAACATGAACAGACATTTTTCCAAAGAAGATTGAAATATCACCATATATGCATCAGACAGGCTAAAATCAACATGAGAAACAAGAGACATAGGGTTGGTGAGAATGTGGAAGAAAAGGAGCCTTCCACACTGTTGGTCAGAATGCAACCTGGTGCAGTCACTGTGGAAAACAGCATGAAGGCTTCTCAAAAAATTACAAACAGGACTACCATATGATTCAGTAATCCTACTACTGGATATTTACCCCAAAACACAAAAACACTAATTGAAAAGATATGGAAGCAACCCAAGTGTCCGATGATAGATGAATGGATAAAGAAGATGTAATATACAGATAAAATGGAATATTACTCATCCACAAAAAAGAATAACTCTTGCCCTTTGCAACAACATGGATGGACTTAGAAGGTAAAATGCTTAGTGAAATAAGCCAGAAAAAGACAAATGCCATATGATTTCACAAATATGTGATACTTAAGAAACAAATGAAGAAAGAAAAAGAGATAAACAAAAAACCAGACTGTTAAATATAGAGAACAAACTGGTGGTTGCCAAGAGGAGGTGGGTGGAGAGATGAAATAGGCAAAGAGGATGAATAGTACACTTAGTGTAATAAATACTGTATAATATATAGAATTGTTGAAGCTTTATATTGTACACCAGAAACTAATTTAACACTGTATCTTAATTATACTGGAATTAAAAAATAAATAAATGAGAAATAATCAGAATGCAATCTTACCCATTTCCAAAAACATGAGTGAACCTACAGAGTACTATGCTGAGTGGAATAAATCAGTCAGAGAAAGACAAATACCATATCATTTCACTTATATGTGGAATCTGGAAAAAATGAATAAATAACAACAACAACAAAAGTCAAACAGGGAACAAACTGATGTTTTCCAAAGGGGTGGGAGTTGGTGGGCAGAGACAATAAGTGAAGGGGATTAAGAGGTACAAATGGGCAAATAAAATATGCCAGAGGGGTGAAAACTATAGCATATGAAATACAGTCAATTATATAATTTAAACAGTGACTACAGTTATTCTTAAGAGCATTTTGTAATGTATAATTGTCAAATCATGATGTGGTACACCTAAAATATGTTTTATGGCAACTTAAAAATAGAAATTTGGAGCACCTGGATGGCTCACTCAGTTAAGTGTCTGCCTTTGGCTCATGTCATGATCCCATGGCCCTGGGATCGAGCTCCCTGCTTAGCAGGGGAATCTACTTCTTACCTTCCCTTTGCTTCTCCCCCTGCTTATGCTGTGTCTCAAATAAATAAAATCTTTTAAAAAATTGAAATTCAACCCCAAAGCATACTATAAAAAATTCTACAACAAAAAATTAGGTAATCTGGGTAATTAAATTCTAAGAACATAAAAATACCAAAACTGAATCAAGAATAGAAAATCTGAACAGACCTATAACACAAAATGTAGTCGGTTTTCAGAAGCCTCCCAATAAAGAAAAAAAAACAAAAACAAAAAACAACAACAACAACAACAAAAAAACCGCAATGCCTTAGTTGGTAAATTCTACCAAATTTTCAAAGATTGGTTACCAATCTTTCTAAATCCGCCCCCCAAAAGGATGAGAAACAAGCTCTTCCTAACTAGTTCTACGTAACTATCATTACCCTGATGCCAATACCAAAGACAATATAAGAAAATAGAATTACAGAACAGTAACTCTTAGGACTATACATAAATGCTAAAAATATATATATAAAATAATAAAATAAAATAAATAAAATAAAATTACTGCTGAACCTAATTCAGCTGAATATTAAGAGTTTTATACATCATGACCAAGTGAGATTTAATTCAGGAGTGTAAGGGTGATTAAACATATAAAAAAATTAATCAATGCAACACACCCCTGAACCTAATTCAGCTGAATATTAAGAGTTTTATACATCATGACCAAGTGAGATTTAATTCAGGAGTGTAAGGGTGATTAAACATATAAAAAAATTAATCAATGCAACACACCCCATTGATAGAAGAGGGAAGAGATACATCATGTTATCTGTTCATGCAGAAAAAGCATTTGTCAAAATCCAGTACCCATTCATATTTAAAAAAGATTAGACAAACTAGAAAGACAACTTCCATTTGATATAGGACATTTCTGAGAAATGCCAGCTATCATCATGCTCAGCGTTGAAAGATTTAAATCTTATCCCTAAGGAATATGAATAGACACCCCTTTTCCCCATTTCTGTTCAACATTATGGATGTTCTAAGCTAAAATATTCATCAAGAAAAATAAAAGACCACAAAGTTTGAAATAAAAACCTAAAACTATCACTATTAACAGTCCTAAGAAATTTTTAAAAACTATTAAAATAGATGAGTTTACCACAGTTATAGGATACATGGTCAACTTGTTGGATTTTTATATGCTAACAATGAACAATCTGAAAAGAAATAAAACAATTCTATTTATAACAGGATCAAAAAGAAGATAATTCAGAAAAACATTGCTGATAGAAAATAAAGAATACCTAAATAAATGGGAAAGCACTCTGTATTTATATATTGGAACATTCAGTATTTTTAAGATAGTAATACTCCCCCAAACAATCTGCAGATTCAGTAGAATTCTTATTAAAATCCAGTGTCCTTTTTGCAAAGATGAGCAAGCTGATTGTAAAACTCAAATGGAATTGTAAGAGGCCCTAAATAGCCTGAATAATATTGTAGAGGAGCAAAGGTGGAAGATTCACATGTCCCAATTCTAAAACTTTCTGCAATGCTACAGTAATGGAAACACTGGCACCAACAACTAGTTTCCAAACATTAAACGCTGGCATAAGGAGAAATATATAGATTAATGCAATAGAATTGAGAGCTCAAAAATATACCTGTAATCTCTCTTCTTTTAATTTTTTGACAAAGGTGCCAAGACTGTTCAGTGAAAATGGTCTCTTTAACAAATGATATTGAGACAACTCGATTGAATAAAAGAATCACATCAAAAGAATAAAGGTGAACACTTTCTTTGCACCATATACAGAAAATTAACTCAAAAGGAACCAAAGCTACATATAAGAGTTATAAAGAGCTAAAACTTAAAACTTTTACAAGCAAAACTTAAATCTCTTATAACTAAACATAGGTGTAAATCTTCATGAGCTTGGATTTGGCAATGGTTTCTTAATATGAAACTGAAAATGCAAGAAAAAAAAGAACATAAATTGGACTTTACCAAAATTAAAAATTTTTGTGCAAACATATCAAGAGAATGAGAAGGCAATCCACAGAAATAGAGAAAATATTTGTGAATCAAATCTGATCAAGATGCAATATCTAGAATCTATAAAAACTTTCATAAATCAAAACCAAAAAAGCTAGTCCCAAATAAAACATAGAAGTTACAGGGTGAATTGTGTCCCTCCCAAAAAAAGATATGTTAAAATCCTAACACTAGTACCTCAGATGTCTTAGTTGGAAATAGAGTTGTTGTAGATGTAATTAGTTAAAACGAATTCATACCGGAACAGGGTGGGCCCCCTATCCAATGACTGATGCCCTCATACAAAGGCCACCATATGAAAACAAAGGGAGACCCTCAAATGAAGATGGAGAAATGGAATGATGCATCTTTATGCTAAGAATGCTAAAGATACCTAGCAAGTGACCAGAACCTAGGAAGGCACAAGGCAATATTTCCCTTGAGATTTCAGAAAGAATATGGTCCTGCCTATACCTTAATTTTGGACTTCTAACCTTCCAGAACATTGAGACCATGAATTTTTGTTTTAGGTTATCTAGTTCATGTACTTTGTTACAGGAGCCCTAGAAAATGACTTCAATGGGCAAAGGACCTGAGTAAACATTAGGGCAAAATAACATAATTGACAAAAAAACATGAAAAGATGCTTGTCGTCTGTAGTTATTAGGAAATACCACTCATTAAAAAAAAAAAAAAAGGAAATACCACTCAAAATCAGAGTGAAACACCACTTCACATCAACCAGAATGGCCGTCACTTAGAAAGAAAAATAAATGTCTGCAAGGATGTGGAAAAACGGGAGCCCTTATTCATTGCTTCTGGGAAGGTCAAATGAATGAACTCATTTGGAAAGAATGTAATGGTTTCTCAATGAATTAAACATAACTGTTGTATGACCCAGCAATTTCACTTGTAGGTATATAACCCTCAAAACTGAAAACAGATGTTCAAACAAAAATGTGTCCGTGAATGTAGCAGCACTATTTATAATTCTCTATAGATAGAACAACTCAAAAAGCTGATAAATGGATAAGCAAATGGGTATATCCACACAATGAAACATTGTCTAGCAATAAAAATAATTATTGATACATAATACATATGAACTCTGAAACATTTTGTTAAGTGACAGAAGCCAAACACCAAAAGCCATGTATTATAAGATTACATTTATATGAAATGACCAGAATAGCAAAAATCCAGAGACAGGAAGCAGATTAGTGGTTGCCAGAGGCCAGGGGCAGGAGGAAGATGTGAAGTGACATGGGTTCAGGGTTTCCTTCTGAGGTGACAAAAGTTCTATGTGTATACATGCACGCTTGCTTGTGCACACACACACACTCACACAAATAAAATATCCATAATGATGAAAGGCAACATTTAATCTTTTTAGAAAAGGGAATCATTACTCCTGAATGTGTCTCTTTTTTCCATTGCAATATGTTGTTGGATAGGAGAAAAGAGGTTGATTGGTATGGAAACCAAGAGAAAATGAGCAAAAAACAAGATAAACCAATGAAGAAGGAGGAGGAAGAAGAAAGAAGAAGAAGAAATCCAATTAAATGATCGGGAATGAGGTTAATCAATGGTTTTTCAATTCTTAAGTTTTACTGTATGAGATTTAGATACAGAAAAGATATGCTTATCTAATTCACTGCTTTTCAAATGCATAGCAGTTTCTGTATAGCAAAGCACTTTTAGCTTATCACTATGCAAAGGACAGTAGCCTTGAAGAATATCTTAACTGGTGATTGCTTTTATATCAGCAGCTTTTCAAACTCCTATTATGAAACAAGAGTCACTCTATTTTAAATTTTCTTTTTCCTGGTGTCTCATTCTCACCTAGGATCACTTTTTTTTTCTGTGACCCTCAAGGACGAAGATATTTCTATTTTAGCCTGTATTTTCAGATTTCTTTATTAAAGGACAGATATCCTAAAATGTGAACACATAGCCCACCATTCCTCTGGGAGAGAAGGCTGTGGCATGATACGTAGGGAATACTGTTTTTTGACAGATTTTTGCAATACTTAACATGTCAATATGCTGGTTTTTTCAAGTCTAGTCCTATCATAGCTCAAATGCAGGTCTTAGATCTATTTGCCTTGTATAATTATTCCTATTCATAAGCTTCAATACAATTATCTTTTTAAACTTCTGTCTTACTATGCTTTAGAGTTTAAGAAATATTAAAATTTAGAATCACTGTGTTAGATATTCAAATCAATTCTTAACATTAGGGGATTTTTAGTAATGTTTTCCCCTTATTCTACTGTCTGTAATTGGCAATGAGCTAAATTGTTTTTTAAATATTATTTCATAAATGGTTTTACATTCTATCATTGCAAAATACTTATGATTTTAAAGCCTTTTTTGAATATCATATAGTTGACCCTTGAATAAACTGGAGGGTTGAGGTGCCAACCCTACACAGTTGAAAATGTGTTACATAACTTTTGACTACCCAGACGTTAACTAATAGCCACCTTAATGTTGACCTGAAGCCTTATGGATATCAATTAACACATTTTGACTGCTTATATATTAGGTACTATGTTTTTAAAATAAAGCTAAGGAGAAAAACACCAAAATAAGAAAATACATTTGCAGGAATGTATTTATTGGAAAAAATCCACACATTAGTAGACCCATGTAAACCCATTGTTGTTCAAGGGTCAATTATAATCATTTTAATTGGTGTGTTCCAAAAAGAGATTCTATAAATCTCTATAAGATAAAACTTGTTACTATTACATGAAAAAGGCAGAGTAACAGGATGAAAACAACTTGAGACCTAAGTGTAACATGGTTATATTTTTATGTTTATTCAAAAATAATTTAACTTCTGGTCATTGCTATATAAGCCTTTAAAATACAGTAGTGACACTGTACCAATTGCAGACAGGCTGTGAAATCCAGAAAACATGTTTTATGTTTTTCTTTGTTTAGGTCTCAATGTTTTTCTAGCTAGAGACTTTGAAGAATAGAGGCACAAAAAAAGAATTTTTCCAGCCTTTTCTTAGAAATTGGAATTAGATAAGTCAACTGCTATTTAACATCTCCAACTTCCAGTTGTATAAAAAAATAACAGTTCAGAGGAAAGTATACCAATACCCAGAAAATTCAAAGTATCTTGATTACTTCCATCCCCATTTTACAGGGAGTAGTATCATCTAGCTGTTCCTAAAGATGAAGGAAAAAGGGCGTAATTTGGCTTTATGAGCTTCCTCTAGTTTACACATTCTTTACCTCAGTCATGATTATCTATAAAGGGAGATTTTGTTTTATGAGATCATGGTATCAATGCACAAAAGTTAATGGGTAGAAGATAGACATCTTTATGTATTCTGCTATAAATATAAACTTGAAAATGTAATTCAATTTTGCACTGTTTCATGTTAGGGGGTCAAATAGGAAAGACAGTCCTAGAGCTCAAGCAAATAGTATATAAATAATACGTTTTAACATGGCATCTTTACTTATTGAAATTTTTGCAAATTATCTCATTTGATCCTTGCAGCTTCATATAGTTAATAAGGCAGGTGTAACTATTTGCTTTATAGATGTCTAAGGCACAGAGAAAAAAATGATCAAAAATTGATGGACTGTGAGGCCTATTCACTAACTCTTCCTGATTCACCCCTTTTTTCTCCTTGAAATTCCCCTTTAAAATACCACGTCCATATACATAAATATATGAAAAGTATAAATTCATAAGAGTTCTTAACAATTAAGGCTATTCATATACAGTTTTGTAAGTTTCTTGGAGGAATTAGCATAAATTGAGGGTAAGTGGATCAGATTCAGAATGATCAAAGACTCTATGCCTACATCTTTGAAATGAAAAGAGCATTGAAGAACATCCTCATTTCCCTCTTCTTGCCTCTAACAATCCCAATATGCTCCCTCATATCAGAGATTCTGACCCCATATCGTCAGGCGGGAAAAGTGGCTAACACCAGCCTTGTTTTCAACTAACGAGGAACTGCTTCTCAGGTACCAAAGTTGCTTCTCCCACCTCCTTTTCTAAGGACCAATTTATTACTTTCATTCTGGAAACTAATCAGCACTAAGGTAACAACATAAAGTGAGAAAGAGAACGTGCTAAAAGTAACAGATATCATTTTTCCAATAATGATGTAGGGTCCGGGAAATAACATAGACAAGAAGACAGGCAAACATCTTTGGGCTTTAATATTAGGGGTTTTCAACTAATCAGCATCCACCATGCCAGGGGACTAAAATTCAAGCTTAACTCAAAAAAAGGCAACTATTAACAAAGAGTTTATAAATGCAAGCATCTTCTTTTATCCTGCTGTTAAAATTTATCATCACTGGCTGAGCACAATATAAAAGGTGCCTTATGCTATTCATTTAAAATCATTATTTACCTAGATGGAAGGATATATTTCCAAATGTACTTCTTCCAAAATGGATTTTTTCCTCATAGAAAAAACAATAACTGGTCACAAAAAAAAAGGCAGTTTTCACATAATGAAGTTATCTGGGAGTGAAAGTTCCAGCATTTTGCCTTGAATTATTAAATATACAACAATTAATATAAAATAAGACATTTAAAAGTTTTCTGTCTCTCTGAATTTGTATTATTTCTCTTTGAATATTAAACACCGGATATTTTTTTTTAGTTCACTTTAACATCATTTTTATGTAAGTTTAATAATACTTTGGTAGAGCTGGACTTGGGATATCCTATTTCAGTTATGTTCATACACATCCTGGAAAACTACTACTAGTAGTGTATCCTTACCATTACCTATTTTTTTTTTTTTAAGATTTCTTTATTCATGAGAGGCACACAGAGAGAAGCAGAGACACAGGCAGTGGGAGAAGCAGGCTCCATGCAGCGAGCCTGATGTAGGGCTCGTTCCCGGGACTCCAGGATCACGCCCTGGGCGGAAGGCAGGCACTAAACCGCTGAGCCACCCCGGCGTCCCCACCATTACCTTTTTTTCACATTACTTTTAGCCAAAGAGTAATGGCACATGGTTTTAGATTATATGGAAAGAAATACTATTATAATGGGGTAAAAGGAAAAGTCCATGTATCTCCAACACAAGGAACCAGGATCTTGGATCAAGCCTTTGTGGTTGCATTGTGAAGACAGAGAAAAATTGGAGAATGATCCTAGAGAGACCTTGGAATTAAATGTATTGCCAATAAAGACTCCTGATTTATTAATGCATAATTTAATAATATTTACAATAAAAATATCATGAAGCCTATGAATAGCTTGTGTTACACACAAAAAATAATATCAGACCAAATTTACAGAGAAAAATCTGATATTAAATAGTATATTTATTTTTTAGAAAGTAAAAAACGAATGGAACCTTGGGAATAGTTTGCCTAAGGTGTTATTATTAACACTTAGATAGGCCACACCAAACACACACAACTATCATCTGTTTTTAAAGATATTTAGAGAGTCACTTGTATATTTAAAAGTTGTGACAAAACAAAACAAAAATAAAAGATGTAACAAAAGCCACACATCAAAAAGTGTGTTGCAATATGTAAACAATATATTTCATTCTCTAAGCCAAATTGTTTGTTTAATTTTATTTATTTAAGAGAGAATGAAAGAGAGAGGGGGGTGGGGGGAGATTTTAGTGGGGAGGGAGACAAGGGGAGAGGGAGAAGCAGAATCTCCACTGAAGAGGGAGCCTGGCTAATTTCTTTTAACCTTGCTCTCAAAGTAAAAAAGAATGAGTCATTTCTTTCTAAATATTAACTTCCCTCCCAGTCTTTTTTTATCCACAAATAATTTGTTTTCCTTAAGTTTACTAGTTTTTTAAATGGATTAGAATGCTCTTTCTTTTGTCTATTATCCATATCTATATCTAATCTCAATCCAAGTGTTCAGTGAGAACCAAACTTTGCTTTGAAATTAATTATCTGTATAGGCCAAGAGTTTATCTGAGGTATTGAGAGGATACCTGTTTGGATAAATTTCAAAAGATAACATTACCTTTAGCTTCCATGTTTTTCCATCAGTCTTAGACTTCTGTCTCTTCATACATCAACAGGTATAAGGTATGCAGCCTGGAATCTCAGCATCCACCTAGAAAGATTTTGAGATAGAGAGATCAGAAGTATAAAGAACAAAAGTGGTGATGCAAATTGTTTAAATGGGGAAACCATTCTTTCAGTGACATGTTGGTAGATCTTCTGAAATATAGGAGTGGTAAGAAAAGTCCTCACAATATTTTTGGAGATTATCCTATGACACTAGTGAGACCCTTAACATGCTGAAGAAATTTGTCCATATATATGAACAAATGCCCTAAATTTCAATTGATTGGTCATTGATTTATTCATTGAATTGTGATGCTACACTATCCAATAGGCTGACTAGTTAAAAGTAAAAGAGAAAAATCTGCTTTGTGTTTTTAAAAAAATGTGGACAACAAAACAGACCATGCCTGGAGCAGTGTAAATTAAGATGAAAGGGGACATAATTAAGATAGGAGATAATATTAAAAAGAGATGGTAGTGCTGAGACAGCACAGAAAATCAAAGCAAAATGGAATTATAAACTGAAGAGATTAACAAATAGAAGCGAATCTACAGGAAATCAAATCAATGTGGTAGAGAAAAACTTGAGACTAAGAAGTCCCAGCAGAGATTAAGACAATTAGAACACTGAGAAAAGACATAAAATATGCAAATATTCTGTCAAAAAATAATGGACATTCTTCAGAGGAAACAGAAAAACTATTGAGACTAAAAATAAAAAGCTTCTGCACAAGTGAAGGAAACAATCAACAAAACTAAAAGACAACCTATGGAATGGGAGAAGATATTTGGAAATGACATCATTTAATAAAGGATTAGTATTCAAAATGTATAAAGAACTTATAAAACCCCCAAAACAATCCAATTAAAAAATGGATGGAAGACATGAGCAGACATTTTTCTAAAGAAGATATACAGATGGCTAACAGACACATGAAAAGATACTCTACATCACTCATCATCAGGCAAATGTAAATCAAAAGTACAATGAGATATTACCTCATATCTGTAAGAATAACTAAAATCAACAATATAAGAAACAACAGGTATTGGTGAGTATGTGGAGAAAAAGGAACCCTCTTGGACTGTTGGGATTGCAAACCGGTACAGTCACCCTGGAAAACAGTATGGAGGGTTCTCACAAAGTTAAACATAGAACTACCTTAGGATCTGGCAATAGCACTAGTATCACAAGGAATACAAAAAAAAAAAAAAAAAAACTAATTCAAAGAGATACATGCATCCCAATGTTCATAGCATTATCAACAATATTCAAATTATGGAAAGAGCCCAAATATCCTCTGACTAATGAATGGATAAAGAAGATACAGTATACAGACACCATGGAATATTATTCGGCCATAAAGAATGAAATCTTGCCATTTGCAACAATGTAGATGAGCTAGAGAGTACTATGCTAAGCAAAATCAGTCATATAAAGACAAATACTATTTGATTTCACTTCTATGTGGAATTTAAGAAACAAAACAAATGAGCAAATGGGGAAAGAAAAAAAAGAGAAGCAAACCAAGAAACAGAATCTCAACTATAGAGAACAAACCGATGGCTACCGGAGGGGAGGTAGGCAGGGGGATAGGTTAAATAAATGATGGAGATTAAGGAGGACACTCGTGATGAGCACTGGCTGTTGTATGAAAATGCTGAATCACTAAATTGTACACCTGAAACTAATATTACACAGTGTGTTAACTAACTGGAATATAAATAAAAACTTTAAAAAAGGATATTAAAAAAATAATGACCATCCTTAAGGAAGACTATAAAAAAACTGATATTAAAAGAATAACCAAATATATCATAGGAGAAAGCTTTCTTGTACTAAAGTAATCTAGATATATAGGACCAAATAGCTCAACAGGTTATAGAATATGCTAGTAAAGTGATCCTAAGATATAAAGAAATCATTAAATTTCAAGACTAAAAGGGGAAAATTCTGTAGCCTAGAAAAAGCAACTTAAAAAAGGAACAGAAATCAGGTTTTTCTTTAAACTCTCTCCAGCTAACATCAAGTAAAAAGTAATATTTAAATACTATCATTCTATAGTTTCAAAGCGTAGTGACCCTAAAAATTGTAGTGACCTTAAATTGTTTTAACATCATAAATTCAAAAAGCCACTGGAGAAAAATCACATCTATTTCTGATTAAAAACTGTCCAACTAGGCAGAAAAGAACTTCTTCAAACTGATAAAGAACATCTATGGCAACCCTATGGCCAATGTTATACATTATGTTGAAAGTTGTATTTCCCACTATTTATAGTCAATTATAAGAAAGAAGCCTTACCCTCTAGTTAGGCAAGAAAAATAAATAAAAGTCACCTAGATTAGAAAAGATTAAGTGCAATCATCTCAACTTGCAGATGACATGGTTGTCTATGTTGAAAATCTGATTGAAACTGCCAAAAAAAAAAAAAAAAAAAGAAACTGCCAACAAAAGTTATTAGAAGAACTTAGCAAGGCTATAGGATATAAGATGAATATACCATAACCAATACACCAAAATCAGTTATGCTTCTACATATAAGCACTGGGGAGAAAAAATGAAATTGAGGCAAAAAGGCCATTTTCAATACTTTCAAAACATCTCAAAGACTTAGGAATAAATCTGATAAAAGAGTTGTATACTGAAATCTATAAAACATTGTGGATGTAAATTCAAGAAAATCTAAATGCCAAGAGATACATGGTGTTTGTGGTTGGAAGAGTCATTATCATTAAGAATTTACCTCTCCCCAGAGATATATCTATAGATTCATAATATAAAAATCCGAGGAGACCAGTTGGTTTTACTTGGTTTTGTTTTGTTGTTTCTTGAGATATAAACTGACAAGCTGGCTATAAAGTTGATATACAAATGCAAAGAACCTAAAATAGCTAAAACATCTTTAATAAAAAGGAAGAAATTACATTAGTTAATTCCAAAACAATATAAAACTACAGTAACCAAATACATTTGCATAATAATGAACATATACATCAACAGAACAAGAGCCCATAATTAGGGCCAAAGATATGGGTAACTGATTTTCTACAGAAGTCAAAAGCAACAAATTGCAAAGGCAATGCAATAGAGAAAGGACAGTTTCAGCAAGTGTTGCTGGAACAATTGGATAGCCTATGCATAAAGGTTAATTTTAATTAATTATTAATTTTTTAAAAAAGATTTTGTTTATTTATTCATGAGACACAGATTGGGGCGGGGGGCAGAGACTTAGTCAGAGAGAGAAGCAGGCTCCATGCAGGGAGCTCAATGTGGGACTCAATCCTGGGACTCCAGGATATGCCCTGAGCCCAAGGCAGACGCTCAACCATTGAGCTACCCAAGCATCCCTAAAAATTAATTTTTATATATGACATGAGTTAAGGGTCAAAGCTAAGTCAAAGGCCTAAATTTAAAACCTAAAATACATGGAGAAAATGTCTGTAATCTTAAACAACTTCATAGATATTACACCAGAAATATGATTTGTAAGAACCCTAAATGATAAATTAGAATTCATTTAAAATAAAAAGTGTCTCATCTTCAAACGATACTGTTAAGAGAATGAAATGACAATCTGTACACTAGGAAAAAATATTTACAAAGCATATATATATCTGGTAAAGGACTTGTATCTAGAATACATAAAGAGCTCACAACAACCACCTAATTTTAAAAATGTTAAAGATTTGAAGAGACACTTCACCAAAGACAACATGTTATTAACAAATAAGCACATGAGAAGATGCTTGGCATCATTAATCATAAGGAAATGCAAGTTCAATCACAGTGAGATAGGACTACACATCCTGTATAATGGCTAAAATTAATAAGACTCAGTATGCAACACACCGGTAAAGGTGAAAAATATATAGCATAAAAACTCCAATTCTTTAATAGGATAGTGTGTTAACTACTTAATTATATAAAGGTTAAAGGAAGAGAATATTAAAAGTAACCAAAGCTACTATAACTTAACCAATACACAGATAAGAAGTAAATTGTGACCTCAAAATTATAAAAGGGAGGTGTAAAATAGTGGAGACTTTATAGACAAAAGAAGATAAGTTGCTATCATCATAAGATTGACTCTTTGATCTGTTTTCTGTAAGCCTCAAGCAAAAGTATAGAGTAGATTCATGAAACATAGGAGAAATAGAGCATACCAATATGGAAAACCACCAGTTTATAGAAGGTAGGCAGAAACAAGAAGAAAAAATAAATAAAAATACAAAACAACCAGAAGTAATCAATAAGACTGTAGGAATCCTTACACAGCAATAGCTATTTTAAATGTAAATGGATTTAAATCACCAATCAAAAAGCACAGAGTGGCTAGATGGATTTTAAAAAAGACAAGACCCAAGTATAGGCCACCCTTAAAAGATTCATTTCAGCTCTACAGACACACAGGATTAAAGTGAAAGGATGTAACACTCAAGTGGCAATCAAATCAATGTAGAAGTAGTCATACTTAGATTAGAAAAAAATAGACTTCAAGCCAAAAATTATAACAGATAAAAGTCACTATATAATGACAAAAGGGTCACTACACCAAGAAGATAAATATATATGTGCCCAATATTGGAGCACCTAACTATATTAAGCAAAAACTAATAAATCTGAAGAAATAGTCAACAATACAGTAATGGGAACTCAATAACCTACCTTGAACAATCAATAGAAAATCACCAAGGAAATATTGGACTTGAACCATACTTTATACCAAATGAGCATAACAGACACATATAGAACATTGCATTTAAAGCAACAGAATACACATTCTTTTTAAGTACACATGGAACAGTCTCCAGGATTATATAATAAAACACTAACAAGTCTTAGCAAATATAAGAAGATTGAAATCATACCATCTTTTCTGGGAACAATGGTATATAATCAGAAAACAAGAGGAAAGCTGGAAAAATCTACGAATATGTGGAAACTCCACAACATACCTCTAAACAACCAGTGGGTCAAGGAAGAAATCAAAAGGGAAATTAAAAAAAAAAAAGAATCACAAAATGAATGAAAATGAAAATACAACATACCAAGTTCTCTGGGATGCTGCAAAAACAGTTCTGAGAGAAAAGTTTATAGTGATAAAAGAATATATTAAGTAATTAGAAAGATCTCCAATAAACAACCTAATTTTGCACTTCAAGGAATTAAGAAAAGAACCAGCTGGAATTTAGCAGAAGGAAGACAATAATAAAGATCAAAATAGAAGTAAATGAAATAGAGACCAGAAAAATAATAGAAAGAATCAATGAAACTAAGAGCTCCTTTTTAAAAAATATAAAATTGACAACCATTTAGCCAGATTAACCAAGAAAAAAAAAAGATTCAAGTAAAATTAAAAATGAAAATTATAGCTGATACTATAGCAATGCATGAGATCAAAAAGACTTTTATGAACATTTATATATCAACAAATTAGATAACTTGGAAGAAATAGTTAAATACCTAGAAACACAAAACCTACCAAGACTGAATAAGGAAGAAAAAGAAAAGCTGAAAAGACCAACAACCACCAAAGAGATGGGATCAACTATCAAAAAACTCCCAACACAGAAAATCCTAGTACCAGAGGATTTCACTGGTGATTCCTGCCAAACGTTTAATGCAGAATCAATGCCACTTCTTTTCAAACATATCCAACAATAGCAACAACAATGAAGAAAACAATGAAAAGGAGGGACCATTGACAAACCTACTCTACTGGGCCACATTACTCTGATCCCAAAGCAAGATAATATCGGATTCCAAAAGCAAACTATAGACCAATATCCCTAATGAATATAGATGCAAGCATACTCAAAATATTAGCAAGCCCAATTCAAGAACACATTAAAAAGATTGAATAGCAGGACCAGTGGGATTTATGCCTCAGATGCAAGGATGGTTCAATATGTGAAAGTCAATACATGTGATACACCACATTAACAGAATGAAAGATAAAAGTCATAGGAGCTCCCCACTAAATGTAGAAAAATCATGACAAAATACAATATTCTTTCATAATTAAAACCTTCTATAGATTGGGTATAGAAAGAACATACCTCAACACATAAAGGCCATTTACAACAAACCTATAGCAAATATTATAGTTAACATTCAAAAATTGAAAACATTTCCTCTAATCAGGAACAAGCCAAGAATGCACATTCTCATCATTCTTATTCAACATAGTATCGGAAGTCCTAGATACAGCAATTCAAGAAAAAAAAAAAAAAAAAAAGGCATCCACACCAGAAAGGAAGAAGTAAAATTGTCCTTGTTTGTTGATGATATGATTTTGTATACCGAAAATCCCAAAAAATCAACTAAAAAAAGGCACTGTAACTAATCAATTCAGTACCATTGCAGGATATAAAAATCAATATATAAAAATCTGTTGCATTTCTATATACTACTAATAAAACATTTGAAAATAAAGAAAAGTATCTTATTTGTAACAGTATCAAAATAGTAAAATACCTAGGAATAAATTTAATTAAGGGAGTTAAAGATCTGTACAACAGAAACTACAAAATTTTGTCAAAAGAAATCAAAGACATTAACAAATGGAAAGACATTTTGTATTCATAAATTGGAAATATTGTTAGAATGTTCATACTACCCAAATCCACTTCTAGATATGATGCAATTCCTATCTAAATTCCAATGGTATTTTTCATAGAAATAGAAAACAATTCTAAAATTTGTATGGACCCACAAAAGACAAATAACCAAGGCAATCCTGAGAAAGAAGAATAAAGCTGGAAGCATCACAAATCTTGATTTCAAATTATATTACAAAACTACAGTAATTAAAACAGCATGGTACCAGCATAAAACATCACATAGACCAAAACTGGCAAGCCCAGAATTAACCCTCATATATATATCCAATAGCATTTGAGAAGGGAACCAAGAACATTCAACAGGGAAAAAAAATAGTTGCTTCAACAATGTTGGGAAAATTAGATAAACAATGCAGAAAAATAAAATCAGACCCTTATCTTACACTGCTCACAGATTTATGTAAAAATAGAACAAAGACTTAAATAGAAGACCAAATCTCTTTGAAGAAAACACAGGGAAGAAGTTCCTCAACATCAGTTTTGGCAGTTACTTTTTGGGTAAGGTACCAAAAACACATACAAAAGCAAAAATTAATGAAGTAGACTACCTCGAAGTTAAAAGCTTTTACACAAAAGAAACAACTAAAAAATGAAAAAGCAACCTGAAGAATGGGAGAAAATATTTGCAAACCATATATTGGGAAAGGGTTAATATTCAAAATATATAAAGAACTCATACAACCCAATAACAAAAAAAATAAACATAAATCTGACTTAAAAAATGGACAGATGGGGGAACCCTGGGTGGCTCAGCGGTTTAGCGCCTGCCTTTGGCCTGGGGCGTGGTCCTGGGGTCCCGGGATCGAGTTCCTCATAAGGCATGGAGCCTGCTTCTCCCTCTGCCTGTCTCTCTCTCTCTCTCTCTCTCTGTCTCTCATGAATAAATAAAATCTTTAAAAAAAAAGTGGACAGATGAACTAAGTGGACACTTTTCCAAAGACAATATCCAATGGTCACCAGGTACATGGAAAGACTCTCAACATCACCAATTATCAGGGAAATCTAACTCCAAACCTTTATAAGATACTATCTCACACCTATTAGGATGGCTATCATCAAGAACACAAGATGGAGAAAAAGGAATCCTTGTATAATTTTGGTAGGGATTAAATTTATTTCACCTTTAAGGAAAACAATATATTCTTCAAAAAATGGAAAATAAAACTATCATGTGATACAGCAATTCCACTTCTGGGTATATACACAAAGGAAACCAAATCAAGATCTTCAAGAGATACATTCACTCCTAAGTTCATTGTGACTTTATTCACAATAGCTAAGAAATAGTAACAACCCAAGTACCCACATACAGATAAATTAATAAAGATGCAGTGTATATGCACAGTGAAATATTACTCAGCCATAAAAATGATAGAAGTCCTGCACATTCACCACAACATGGATGGATCCTGAGGACATAATGCAAAGATAAGTCAGAGGAAGACAAATACTGCATAGCAACACTTATATATGGAATCTAAAAATGCCAGACTCCTAAAGAGAGAGTAAAATGGTGATTACCAAAGGTAGAGTGTGGGGAGTAGGGAAATAGGAAAGCTGTTGTTCAATGCAAGAGGTACAAATCTGCATCTAGTGGACAAATAAGCCCTGGAGATCTAATCCAAAATATAGTAAAAAATTGACCTTATAGTAAATATAGATAATAGCTTATTACAATTATCAAACTTGCTCTGTATTCCCACCATAAAAAAAGAATACATCGTTATGTGATATGATAGAGGTGCTATGTATTGCTACAATGATAATTGTATTACAATATCTAAATCTAATCAAATCAACATGTTGGATACCTTATAGTGTTACAGGTCAACTATATTTCAACTTAAAAATGTCAAGTTATGAAAGATAAATTACAATTACAGATCTGTTTTAGAATTCCCAAGTGTGGGGATCCCTGGTGGCTCAGCGGTTTAATGCCTGTCTTTGGCCTAGGGTGTGATCCCGGAGTCCCAGGATCAAGTACCCCATCGGGCTCCCTGCATGAAGCCTGCTTCTCCCTCTGCCTGTGTCTCTGCCTCTCTCTCTCTCTCTCTTTCTCTCTCATGAATAAATAAAATCTTAAAAAAATTCCAAGTGTTTAGAATTCCTTATATAAAAGCTTTAGAATCCAAAACTTACTATAATCAGTGAAACCATACTCCTTAAGCCTGTTCAGTTTCAAAGAACTATGAAATCATTCAATCAATTCAACTGAAGAAATTGAAATAGATGAATAAAGAAAACAGGAAGAATGAAAGCACAAACTACAGACCTATAATAACTGAACAAATAGAGATATTCTTTTGGTGATAAAACAAGAACAGCAAAAAAAGCAGTGAACAATGACCAAATCAGGTTGTGGGGAGGGAGTTAGCAAAACTACACATGGTAATACAGATATTTTAATAGATAGGAAGGCAAATTTTAAAATGTTCAAATACAGAATAATAGAGTTCATCTCAAATTTAAGGTGGCTTATTAGTGCATGTACAATATGACAATTTTTTTTTTTGTAGAAAAGATCTTTGTTAGGGCAGTACCCATTCTGGATTTTTACAAATTGTTTTCATAATTATTAACTTTCTCCTGAAAATTCATACCATTGATAATTATTTGAAAGTATGAATGTGTGCAGAGGATACGTGAAAGGATTAAACATCTAGAATCAGGTAAAAAGCTTCCAACAATTTGGGAGCTTTATATAGTGTCCAGCTGTACTGCATTTGCAGAAGTCTTTGTATTTATTAATATAAAAAACTCTTTGCTATTTATTGAGATCGACCACAGTGAATATGAAAGGCAAGAAAGCTCATTTACAAAAACAGAACACTTAGAATTGACCTTAAGCAGAATTATGTGGGTTTCTTGGAAAGAAATTATAGAAGAATAAATGGAGATCCCTCACTTTTGGACAAGAAAACTGAGCAATTTAGAGAAGTCAGTTATTTCTAATTCCAACAAAATTATAATTGTACCATTTTTAGATGTCACTATGCAGCATCTATTCAGTTCTATGAATAGTTAAAAATTTCATTAAAATAATTTAGCCCAAGAATTGTACATATATTTATATACAAATGGAAGAAACCAGAAGAAAGTGAATGAAAATGTTAAATGATTACCATACAGTAGTAGAATTAGGGTGGTTTTGTGTTTTTTTTTTTCCTTTAGGAAGCTACTGTATGCTGGAAAACCAATGGCCCTGAAGTGTGCTAAAAGTCCTGTGGTCTCTTACTTGCAGTCCACACAGCCCCCAGCTGGGATCTGAGCTAAATACTGCATACCCATGTGTTTTAACAATACGTCACCAAGGCAAATAAAATAAATGAAGGAATGCAGTCATGGAAAAAGAAATAAAGCCATGACTGAAGAATAAGAAAGAAAAGACAATGGCCTTTAAGATCCCAGGTATGTTGTTGCAGTTGAACATTATTATAGAAACTCTTTGAATGTAGTTCTTTGATAATTTATTGATCTACAGATTACTAATTCTCCTGTTTTAAGGTACTTCAATAGACTTACTAGATGCTGTTTCTAGAAGGCACCTAAATATAGACTTCAAAATTAGTATATTGCAAGTATTTAATGTACAACCAAAAATTTCCTTGATTAACAAGAAAATAAACTATTCTGACACAGTTTAGAATGATACTCTTCTTAATGAAAGGTTAGGTATTAACATAAATATTGTTTGTCCTTATGTATGCATTTATTATGTATATACATTAAAATATTCAAAATACACATTTCAGTCTGTGAATCCTTATGATTCTATTTTTTTATTTTCTTTTTTTTTAATTTATTTTATTTTATTTATGATAGGCACACAGTAAGAGAGAGAGAGAGAGGCAGAGACACAGGCAGAGGGAGAAGCAGGCTCCATGCACTGGGAGCCCGACATGGGACTCGATCCCGGGTCTCCAGGATCGCTCCCTGGGCCAAAGGCAGGTGCTAAACCGCTGCGCCACCCAGGGATCCCCCTTATGATTCTATTGCTCAAATATCACCATTTTACCCATTAGATAAGCAGATGGGTCAGCCACATCCAGCTGGTTACACACCTCCTGACAAATGGCTTTCTAAACTATTTGTCACTGCCCGTTCCTTCCAATCTCTGTAAAAATGTTTTTACTTATCATGATAGCATGTACTGTGATTTCTGTGTATCTGGCACATAGAAATTAGTTAAAACTCAGAATTCAGCTTGTTCAATTTCATTATGTACCATCTTTTTTTTTTTTTTTTTGGCATTCTCATCTGTATCTAAAAAACAGGTGAAAAGTTGCTATTAAAATATGACCATCTCAATTTCTGTAAGGAGTATCTTCTTAATTCAAATACAAAACTTTCCATATGACTTACCTAGCAATTTTGATTGCCATTTTTACTGTGAAGTTTAATCACTCCTCTACCCCAGATATTACAAAAGGAGAGTTTAATTAAAATTACTATCTTTATGGAATTTGCCTCTAATTATATTCATTTTTATCCCATTATCAAAAAAACCCTCTGCAATCTCAAGTAGTATAACCAAGATAAAGAAAATATTGACCAATAATCTATCTTTTTGCATAGAAAATGTAAAATGTTATGTATAATTTTAAATTTTTTGTGGTTAATATTACAAAGGACATAACTTCTACCTTCTAAAGAGAGACTATGAACATCTAGGAAACATTTAGAAAATAAATATGAATTTTCTTAAAGAAAAAGAAAAGCCTTAAACTTCCTTGAATTTTCTTCATCTTCTGATCTCACAAAGTAGAATTATTTTATACCAGCTTCAAAAAAGATGTGTTAATCTAGTAAGTTATGATTTTCCAACATTGTTAAAATATTTAAATTACAATATGAATTGCAGTTTAACTTCAATAATAGTTTAAAAATCTCCATGTCCAAATAATTAATTTGATGTATTAATGTATTGTTTCTGTAGTTACATTGGCTACTAGTGTGCTAATAACATTTGTGTATAATAAAATGATTTAAAAAATATCGTACTTAACATGGGACACTAAGCATGTATTTTCTACACCTCTTAAGACGCCATGGAAACTTCATTACATGCAAAAAAAAAAAAAAAGAAAAGTGGAAACAGGCTTGATAACCACAAGTAGTTAATCAACAGCAGCAAAAATTTTTTTTTTTAATTTTTAACTGATTTCAGTAGACACAGAGTTATTGGGATCTTATCAGATTAACAAGAGCAGATACAATTAGGAGGAGGGGGAGGTTGTGTTACCTGTGGGAGATTCTGCGTTGTGTAAATGGAGGTCCCAGTTCTTTGATTCCCCATGAAAGATATATGTGAGGATCTGTGCTCCAATGAAGACAGCCAGAAGGAAAGTATCAAGCACTAAGAAATTTATTAAGGGCACTACTCTCTCCAGAAGGGAGTAGGCAAGCCCAGAGATGGCAACTGCCCTGAAGGCTATGGAAATATTTTATGTGTGTGGGGTCTTGGGTCATGGACAGGGTGGCCTCTAATGGAGGTTGTTTCTAATAATTTGACAGACTCCTCCCACACATTGAGAGGGAGAGTTTGTTTTGTTTTTTTAAGATTTTATTTATTCATTCATGAAAGACACACAGAGAGGCCGAGACATAGGCAGAGGGAGAAGCGGGCTCCCTGCGGGAAGCCCGATGTGGGACTTGATCCTAGGACCCTGGGATCATGACCTCAGCTGAGGCAGACACTCAACCACTGAGCCACCCAGGTGCCCTGAGAGGGAGAGTTTTTGACGTTATAATTTTGTACAGAACCACCATGGCAGCCTTCTACAACGTGGGGGATGGGAGCTAAAACCTCAAAGCAAATGCATTATAATGGGACTAGGGTTATCCTGGGGATATCCTGGATAGGGGAGATCACATGTCCTGCACCTGTGGCTTTTAGTCTATTAGGCCTAAGGCCTTGGAAGCCACAAGGTCAGGAGGTCGTACCCCTAGACTCCTAATGTGTAACTTGTTTATCACTGTCCTTGCCTCCAGCTTCTGTCTGATGCTACCTCAAGTTGACCAATCAGGACACAGAAAATTAAAAACTCCTTTAGAAACTTGGTAATTAGAGAAATAATTCAAAAAGCAATGAATAAAGTATGCCTAGGAGACAGACACCTGAGACACAGAGTGGAGGTTTACAGGGGAAAGCAAGTAGGAGGGGGTTACATTTTTATGCCATCATAGTTTTAGTAGGTTTTTGCTAAATTCTTCTATTACTCTAAAGTAATAACTGAAATACTATACCTAAGTGCACTTTTCAGAGGTCTAGGAAGGTGTAGGCACATACATGTAGTTGATAATGGTTACTTGCATCCATTTTTGAGTTGGCTAAAATTAATACAAGGAAAAGAATTTCTACCTACTTTCCTAAGTAGTCTTTTTGCAACAGTATTACATTCTTTCTGATGTAGAGTCCAGTTAACTCAGAAGAACTTAGAGTGGGGAGTCCACGTCCTCTCCCGCTTATAGCTCCTCTGCACTAGGCAAACTTTGTTGATGGTTGAGTATCTAATTTTCTTTAATGTATATTCATGTTACTTTTAAAATTTCTATAAAAAATTTTTTATTAAAAAAGAAAATATAATGATATAAAGATGTGAAATATGCTCATCACAGTCTGCTAGGTAAAAAAAAAAAAAAAAAGTGATTATGGGTAGATGGGGCTAGGCAGGGAAAGATAAGGGAAAGGCCCAGAGTCAGGCTCTCAAAAATCTGTGGGCTTCCATAAACCCGAAGGACACAGAAAGGCCCAGAGTCAGGCTCTTACCCATCCCAAGAAAACAGAGATAAGACAGTAAAAACAGAAAAATAATAAACCTGGCTCCCTAGCTCCAAAATGATAGGGAGTATCTCCCTTTAATGGCTACTAAGTAATCAGAGAAACTCCCCAGACCACAAAGAAATGCATCCTTCGGGTGTATCAATAGTCCCTGCTCAAACCAAGACTGCACAAGAATCTCAAGGCCATGGGCTCCCTGGTTAGGCTCTCAGTAAGAGACTTCCACTAAAAGCCCTCAGTGGCAACCCTGTCAGGACCCCTCTCACTTCTCTGTATCTCTGCTTAATAAACTTCTATCGCTTTGCTCACTCTGCTGTCCATGAGATCCATTCTTTGACTCCGTGGGACAAGAACCTACCTCTTCTGCATCATTTTGGTGTTGAAACCTGGATTACTACCACCAAAGGGTGAGTAAAAGTGGACTCTATTTTTTGCTTTCCTAGGCATTGGCTCTCCCTCGGATAACCTCTTCATGTAACAAACAACAAAACTGGGCACCTGTCAGCCCGTTGAAGGCGAATAGCACAGCTGCCAGTCTTAAGACTCAGGTGACAGGCTTCTGGAGAAAGGTTTGGTCAACCCCCTTCCCCAAAGGAAGGGAATGTTGGCCTAACCCTAACCAGTTCCTCTTTCTGGCTTTCTTAGTTGGCTTTGCCCTGCCTCAGGGGCTTTGCTTACTGTGGGGTGATGTTTGCAAATGGAACCTCAGGTACTGGAACAGAAAAGCAGCAAGGATGAGGTGAGGAAATTTAACTGAAATCGGCTAATAACCAGCCTGACCGATCCGGCACCGTGGAGCTAAGAATGCAAGCGAATTTACATGACCAAATGATGAGGGCTCATGTAAGAGAGCTCCAAAGAATAAGGTCATTTATAGGATTCCCTGCTAGCCTAAGGTTCATCCAGAGGACATACATAAGGACTGGCAATCCAGTGCTCTGAACCTGCCCTTCGGTTTCCACTGGTGGCCTTGGGGTCTCTGAGATGTGTAAAAGGATGGAGACTGGCCCTGGGGGTCACACCCCAGGGAAGCCTCATCCACAAGCAGCACATGCCTCCCGCTGAGAGACCCTAGGTGTTTTGCTTGCTTCCTCAGCCTTCTAAAAGGAATATCACCATTTAAATTATTAACCTCGCTAAGCTCTATGATTAGGCCAGACTTTTTTTCAGAAGACCCAGAGGAGGCAAGAGGATTAAGTGGCAGATGGGTAAGAGTGGCTACTCCAGCTGGCCTGATGCCTCCTCATCCCAAGATATTAGGCCACTCTATTACCTTGGGTAGGCAGCAAACCAAGGGATGCCTTGGTTTAGGTGAGAGTTGACATGTAGGGATGCCCTCAATGGTCACCTCTCTGTAACAGGTATAGGGTAAGAGACTCCTACCAGGATCACAAGATGGGGAACAAACCATCCTCCATGGAGACCCTCTGGATTGGGTAATTTCATTTTGTAAAACTTTTCTAGTTTTTTTCCATGGGTTAAAAACGTCAGGTTCCTCAAGGCAAGGTAAAATAAGATATGACCTTTGTGGCAAGGCATGGTCTCTTCTTCAGTTCTCAAGGACTCTCCCTTGGGGGACCTTTTAACTCACCGGAAACCAATATGGATTGCAAAATTTAGGGAAGGACTGATCTCCTGTAACTCTCTCCTGACCTATTGGATGATTATCTAAATAGGCCTCTGAAGAAACCCAGGCTGCTGGAGGAAACACAGGCCCTCCCTAGCAAAGGGGATGCTGACACTCTCCCTCTCACTGTTCCTCCTCCTAATCGATGTGGGGGCTTCTCCCTTTCATTTCCCAGGTTAATAGTTATAATGGAGCCAACTGTGGTTAGTCTACCTCAGGATGGGGACTTTAAGGAACATTCTCAAGCAGCTGCTGAAACTCTCTGTTTTGGGGAAGTTGCCTGTCTTCTCCGGCCTGGCCTGGACTGCCTAATTCCACTTGTTGGTGGAAAAACATGGCGTTGCTCAGCTGTCCAAGTGGATGAGCTTTAAAACTGGGAACCTTTTTCTCTCTGCCTTCTGGCTGCACTTCTCCTCTTCTGTCTCCCCCCTTCCCCTGCTCCTGTCTCTGCAACACCTTGGGTGCCGCCTGCATATAACGTTCACTTCAGATTTCCCCACCAGGGTCACAGGTAAAAATTAACAAATGGCAAACACACTGACTTTTAAAAGTGAGCCCAGGTGAAACATTGAGTAAACTAATTTAAGTTTGTTGGTTTAATTAAGATAGGCATATCTTTGAAGGTTATCAGCATTAAATATGAAACTTTTAATTTTATCAAGGTTTGCCAAAGGTCAAATAAGCTGGGGTTATCTCTGTTGCAATTTGTTAGCAAAAAATAACATGATGGTTTATCTTGTCCGTCTCAAAGTGTTTATAGATATTGTTAAGATAGCTTTCAAAGGTTTTGGCAAGGTCCAAGGTAGGCTAGGATAAAAGTTAACTATGTTTGGTAACCAAACTTATTAGACCTTATGACACTATTTTAGTGAAGTAGAAAGTTACTAAAGGTTACCTTTAAAACCGTTTTGAATTGAAAACAGAGTGAGCAAAGCAACAGAAGTTTATTAAGCAGAGATACAGAGAAAGCTCTCAGAAGTGACAGGGGTCCTGACAGGGTTGCCACTGAGGGCTTTTAGTGGAAGTCTCTTACTGAGAGCCTAACCAGAGAGCCCATGGCCTTGAGATTCTTGTGCAGTCTTGGTTTGAGCAGGGACTATTGATAACACCTGAAGGACATATTTCTTTGTGGTCTGGGGAGTTTCTCTGATTACTTAGTAGCCATTAAAGGGAGATACTCCCTATGATTTCGAAGCTAGGGAGCCAGACTTATTTTTTTCTGTTTTTACTGTCTTATCTCTGTTTTCTGGGATGGGTAGGAGCCTGACTCTGGGCCTTTCTGTGTCCTTCGGGTTTATGGGAGCTCACAGATTTCTGGGAGCCTGACACTGGGCCTTTATCTTTCCCTCCCTAGCCCCGTCTGCCCCTAAATCGTTCCTACATCGTTCCTCCCCCTGGAATAGTAACCCTAATTGCCATTAGGGAATGGGATGATGACCACTCTGGCTGCTTCAAGCTGAAAAGGGATGGTGTTGGTGGCGGGGGGCGGTGGGGGGGGGGAGGAATGGCAGTCATTCTCAGAGGTTGGTCAAGAGGATAGTATGACTTTGGAGAGATGTTGGAAGGCATGAAGCAACACAGTCACCAGTAAACAAGAGAAAAACACAAAATCCAACAATTATTTATGAATAAAACAGCATCTCTGAAATATTGACCCCAGTTTCCAAACCAATGAATCCTGGAGAGACTCTGATTTTGTCCAATTGAGCTCGAATGTCATTTATTAATTGTGAGACCTTATGAGAATTGTCAGACAACATATATGTGGAAACTCTTTACAACCTAACTGATGTTGAAGTAAGTAATTAATAGTGGCTCTATTTTCTAAAAATCCTGCCCTAACTTCACTCAGTTCTTGATATAGAGTATCTAATGCTTGGGATGTGTCATTTAAGGTTCTGCTGAGCAAACAAATAGTTTTGCTTATTTTATATTACAGTCCTAACGTAAGTCCTGCAAGTCCCATAGTTAGCTTTGAGGGTTGTTTTTTTTGTTGTTGTTGTTGTTGTTGTTGTTGTTGTTTTTAACCATGAGGGCCAGTGTTTACTTAGCTATAGTCTTTGTAATTGTACCTCAGTAGAGGTGTCTTTTAGGATAAATATGACTAAGGAAAACACCAAGAAATCCTCTTTGAGGTCTAGCCTGAACAGTATTATAATTACAAGGAATCACTAGCATTAGGAGAAAACTTGTCTCAAGAGATAAGGGCATTCCCAAGTACATCATTCAATCTAATTATAAAGTGGACCTCACTTTATGCTCATCCATTATCTTCATAAACCCATAGTTGACTCCATGTAGTAAGGTATGCTCTGGCTTTAAAGGAGTGATTTTTGTCATTCCAGCCATACAGAATTGGTTACGAGCTAGTTGAGTTATACAATTGCTGGGGAATTAATCCCATTTTCTTGTTGTTTAAATAATCATATATTCATGGGGTCCTGTTATTATCCCCATAGAATAAAAAGCATATAGATTATCTTGTACACGAGCTATTGTGCAGAAATAGAAAAGCCATTTCTCTGAAGTTTACCTCAAGTAGTCTAGCTTTGGAAACAACACTCATTTAAAGATGATCAGAGCTATAATTTAACATCTGCAAAGATGTTTTATTGAAACATTTGTCTTAAAGACACAATATGTTCCTGTACAGACCACTTTTAGGATAAAACATTTTAATGCATCTTTAAAATGAAACAGAACGTGGTAAAAAGAAAGTAGCTAAAAGAACAGAAAGCAAAGTGGTTCTTATTCCATGACATGAATTTGCAGTAGTTTCTTCACTTTTGGAAAAAACTGGAACTAATTAGGTAAGTCCAATAGAAGGGGGGAAAGAATACATTTCTAACACCCCTAGTCTTCACAAACACACTTGCACATACACAAATGCAGACACTCTTAGAACATACTAGAAAACAGAAATGAGACTAGGGTAGAATGAGAGGATATGGGGTTAGGGAAGGTAGAAATGGAGTCATGAAGCTTCACGGCTTTTGATTTGTGTTGTTACTTATTTTTTTTTCTTGTCTTCTTATTCATTTACCCCATCACACTGCACCTCAAAATTTAGAACTGCGGCATTCTCCAGATATTTCAGATACATATATTATTCTAGTTTTCTTCTGTCCTAGAATATATAATTTTGCTGTGGCTAAAATTAGGCTATCAGTTATACCTTTTTCAGAAAAATAAATTACCTTAGAAATTAATTATCTTTGTATACAGATAGTGTTACATTCAGAGATATTTTTCAACATAGTTTCAAAAGTAAAGTAAGTAAGTTGCTTTTACTATCAGCATCATACACACTATAGCGTGAAAACATCAATGTGCTGGTTAAGAGTGGATTAGAACCAATCTTTGATAATGAAACTAGGCAAGAAATATGAAAGGCAATGGACAAAGCAGATGATGACTTGGTCTGTGTAAAATCCTGCCAATAGCTTAGGTGTTTATCATTGATCATATTTCTTGGAGTGTTTGGGTCAAAGTCTTGTAAAACTTCGAAGAAAATTACATTTGAATGGATTTTATATTGCCAGTGAAAATCTTTCTTAGAATATAAGACCAATATTAGTGACTGCTATTTTCTCACTCTACCAAGTCACTTCTTTCTCCTGTGATACATATTCCACGAGATTAAAATTTGATGCTTTCACCTCCTAAGAGCCCTTTCCTGCACTGAATCTTCATATGTAACAAAGCCAATCGCAACAATCCATCTATTGTTAGATTCCTTACTCCCCTTTATCCTAGACTGAAATGTTTGAAGATAGAACCCACTTCCCAGTGTTAATACTAAAAACATAGTCATTCCTTCTCATGCTTTAAAGAGTTTATGCTTGCCAGATTGATTTTAGTCAGAAGCTGTTTGCTAAGCAAGGTCACCATTTTTCATTTGGAGTAGTGAGTGGAGTTATGTAGTCACAACAGATCCATGTTTATTTCTTGAATGTTCCTTTTCTGGCTCTTTCATCAAGAGTAACACAGGAGGGGTATGTAACTTTCAGGGAAGGGTTTCCAAACTCCCCTGAACTGCCTGGCCTGACCCCCTCTGCCCTCAGTAGTCAGTCCTCAATTTCAGAGTCATCGGGTGTTCACAGACCGTGGCTGCGAGGACCTCTGGAAAACAGCCAAGAATATTTGGGGAAAAATTCTTATTTGAAAGAACTTGGTCTAAAAATCACTAAATAAAATAGACATTAAGAAAACTAAGTCCTGGTAACTTCTACGTTAGAGTACAGGCATTTGGGGCACCTGGGTGGCTCAGTGGTTGACATGTGCCCTCCAGTGCCACATCGGGCTCCCCATGGGGAGCCTGCTTCTCTCTTCGCCTATGTCTCTGTCTCTCTGTGTGTGTCTCTCATGAATAAATAAATAAAATCTTAAAAAAAAAAAGAATATAGGCATTCTTCCATCCTTGTAGGGGAGGCAAGTGTTTACCTAAGAGTCAAACTTTAATGCTGGTTAAAAGAAAAATCAGGCCTTCTTCCAGGCAGTCTGTCTGGAAGCTGATGGAAACATTAATGAAGAATATGATCAGGTGAAAGGTTAATTTCTCTCTGGTGCCTCTTATTTAATCAGTGCTTTACCCCAGAGTGCTCCAAGAGTGCTGTAGGCACTCAGGAAACTGGACTTAATGGCAGCAATGGTGTGGCCGTGAGATACCAGCATCCTTTTCGTTTTAGAGCAAAAGGGCTAAGTTGGAAAACCACTGTCTTACTAATGACAGTGAGGGCCTTGAAAGAAGTTATTGTTGATGCTTCCACAATGCTCAGCCATTTTGGGATACAAGATGAGTCTCACTGGCAGGTGTTCGATTATTAGGAAAATTAAGCAGATGGCATTGGCAAACCACGGCTCCCCTTTTTCCTCCGCTGCCAGGAATTCCTACCCTCAGGCTTAGCTTCACATATGTTTGTTTAATAAAGTTCCTGCCATTTCAAGGAAGGAGAATCACTGTCATCATTCAAGCATGCCCAGAACTGTGAACTAATAGCATCATCCGCATTTTCCCGGATTGGTAGGCAAAATAAAAACCTCTTGATGTTTTCCGTGTCACTCACACCTGCCACAGTGGAGTCCACTGAGGCACCCTCTGTCTCTGGCTCAGAGGAAGAAAGTGTGGGTCTCAGGAGTTGTCTGCTGTGTTCAGCAGACTGTAAAATGGATCCGATGCCCTATGTTGTCACCTGAACACGAGCAGCCAAGTCTCAAGTCTCTGCACAAGGAAGTAACAGGAAATATAATTTCCAAGAATACTATTTCCTATTGTCTGAACCCAGTCCACTTGGGTAACACTATGTTTACTCTTTAATGGTGGGCTCATTTGATTTATCAGCCAGTCTTAAGAGACAGCTCGCAAGTTTACTGACAGAGGATCTCTTGCAGATGCCTAATTAAGGCCATTAACATAACGAAGCCATGAAATTTTATGAATTAAAAACATTCTGAAAATTCAAATGCTTCTAACAAAAATAAACATCACTTATGATTGTACAGATCAATTATATATGCAGATATAGAAATAAAATATAATCAGTGCTAAATATATTATCATGAACAAAAATTTATTCATTCCACAAAGATGGATTGCACATTTACCATCAACCTAGCCTTAGGACATACACTGGGGCTACAACAAGGAACAAGACAAATACAGTCTCTGCTCTGATGAGCTTACAAATGACAAGGAAAAAGAAAATGGTAGGACTATGTGAGCATGCAGGGAGGACACCCACCTCCAGAAGGGCAGGGGAAACAAATGCCTTGTGATACAAGGAGGTGGTCAGGAAAAAACACACAAATGAGAACTCCTGGTAGAAATTGGAACCTGAGGAGAATCAAGGTGTATTTGAGGACTTGAGATTAGTTCAACATGGCTGAGAAGTCATGAGAGAAGGGGGTGTGGGGCAGGAACGTGCCTGGAAGCCTCTATGGGGTTCCCATCACACAGGAACCTGAAAAGCCTTCTTATGGAGTTGATGCTGAGTCTGTCAGCATGCTACTGGCAAATTTTAAGCAAGAGAGAAGCACAGGTGTTTTTTTGTTTTTTTTTTTTGTTTTTTTTTTTTTTGAAACAGCACCCTGCCTACCATACAGAGAATGGATCGGGGCAGGAATGGAAGAAGTTGGAATACTCAAAGACAAAAAAATTGATGAACTTCAACCTGGGTGTTGGAAGTAGGGATGGAAGAAAAAAAAAAACAGATCTTAGGGAAGAAAAAATTAACAACCTTACCCCAACCAAATATTTTATAAGAACCTCCCGTAGAATTACCTTTACTGAATCTGTCTTGTCTTTAATTTGTCCATTTGCCAGGATAGATACTAATATAATGATAAAAATAGGCTAACTGGATAACCAGCCCCTTCTTAGTGTCTGGTGTTGGTTATACAAATGCACATGCACACACATAGACACTCCCTCAGCCCCAGTGTTTGCCTTTAAATAGGAATATGTGTCTTGGTAAATAGTGGCAATCCTATCATTCAGGAACAAAAATAGAACATACCCTTGAAGTTGTTCTTATATTTATATGTACAGATCATCCAACCTGAATGCATGACACAGGTTTAATTGTAAACCTGGACTAGAGATCACCTAATATGATTCCTGCTTGGATAACAGAACAAGGGAATCCACTCTTGAGAAAGACTGTCCCACTATTGGCCAGCTTTGTTAGAATTTTTTTCCCTTTACATTAGACCTACTTTCTCCCAATAAATTTCGCAGCATTGCTAATGCTGAAATAAAAAAATATATCATTTTTATTTTACACACTAAAAACAAAACTTTGAGGGTAAGAAGTCAAAGAGCTCTGCCATTTATAGTTTTAGAAATTTGCTAGTCTGGCCTCTTGATAAAACCACGAGTCTTCTGTTAGCTGTGTTTTTATCTTCATGTTGTATACATGCTATTCCACTCCAGTTTATAAACTGCTTTAAGTAACAAATCTCATTCTGTGACAACATCTGTGGCCAAGCTTTATCCCTTTTTCCAGTAGAAGAACTCACCTATTGAGGAAAAAAATGAAATACTGAACTGTCCCCAAGACTTTCCATTCTCAAATATAAGGCGGCTATAGATGTTTCCATTTGGGTTATTGATCCTGTTTGGATGAGGAAGGAGAGTGTCGTGGTTCCTGGGTTATCTGTCGGCACCTTCCAGTCTGGATTTAGGATTTAGAAATCAAGCGAATCTGCTATTAACCCACCTTCAACACACACACATTCATGCACACACAACATAAAGGGAGTGACCACTCATTCATTATTTATTGCACAACTAATATGTGCCAAGCAATGTTTCCAAGCTTAGCAGGGAATGAGGTAGAAGGTACATCTGTTTTCACATTTCCACGTGGGAAATTTAAACAACTAAGTAAACAAGAAAAACAATGACACATGCTACGCAGGGAATTAAAGTAAGTGGATGTCACTGGGTGGCCACTGTGGAGTAAGGGACAGAGACATCTCCAAGGAGGTAACATTTAAGCTGGGATATGAGCAAAGACTAGGTCATTTCACGGCTGTACCTACAGCTGAATTTAGCCTAGAGAAAAACACATGACCATGCTGAGGGAGCCTCATTTAAAATTCATGATCACAGATTTCTACAGGACCCTTGACATTGCTGGTGATGAGATCACATTTTTCTACTCCATTATGTACCTACTATTTTCCAAACCTCTAATACCTCCCTTCCTCATGCTCTGCTGAGACCCCAGCTGCTTATTTCACTGAGAAGATAGAAGCAGTCACAAACTGCTTGGAGAACAAGAGATTCTCCAGGTGCCCACACCACATCTGCCCACTCATGCTGCCTTTCTTCCGTTGCTCTGCATGAGCCTTCTGGCCTACCACACAAGGCTTTTCCTTCCACTTCTGCACTGGGTCCTTTGCCTTGCAGCTTTCCCTAAGATGGCCTCAGCTCCCCTCCCCAGTGTCTTCTACATTGTCCTATTTCTTTCTCTCTCTAATCAATCCAATCATCAATTCAGCCTGTCTGAAAATGGAACCTGCTTTTCCACACACACAGTAGCAGCCCAAGTCCAAACAATGACCACAAAGCTCACCAAGATGCGGCTTTTGTACCTGAGGACTTTAGCTCTTTCTCTGCCATCCTGTCTCACCTTGTTCCAGGCACAATAGCCTCTTGACTCTTCTTTGAACATGGCACAGCACACTTCCACCTTAGGGCCTTTGCACTTTGGATTTTTTTTTTTTCTGCTTTGACCTGTCTTCCTCTAGATTTCTATGTGACTCAACCCCTCCTCCTGTGTTCTTTGTTCAAATGTTACTTGTGAGATATGCCCTACATCTTGTTTATAACTATTACCCTGGCATTTACTATCTTCCTTGCCAGTTTTAGTTTTCTCATTTCAAATTTATCATTAATTGAAACAGAGTAGGTTCTATTTATTTATATTATGTACAGTTTACCCTCACACATTCCACTAGAATATAAGTTCTATGGGGGCAGGATTTTTTGGGTTTTTTTTTGAGAAGTGGGAGGGGCAGAGAGAGAGTCTTAAGCAGACTCCATGCTCAGCATAGAGCCTGATGAGGTGCTTGATCTCACAACCCTAAGATCATGACCTGGGCCAAAGTCAAGAGTCAGACACTCAACTGACTGGGCCCCTCAAGCACCCTGAAGGCAGGGTTTTTAATATCATTTTGTTTAGTTTTATTACTTTATCCTCGCAGCATAGAAAAAAAACCCTGGCATGCATAGTGTCTCATTAAGTGGTTATTATATTAATTGCATGTGTGCAAGAAGCAGTTAGTTTTCCAGGGATCATGGGAAGGAATATTATAGGCAGAAGGAATGCTCAAACAAAGGTCCCAATGAAGAGAAAAAGCTTGGAGTGTTTGAGAAAACTAGAGAAGGCCAACATGGCTAGAGCAGAGGAGGAGAGGGACAGAGTAGTCTAGTGTACTTCCTCTTGAAGAAGTGTCAAAAAAACCTGACCCTGGTCTTTCTTAGACCCTGACCATTGGCGGCCATTTCTGATGCTTTTCCCCCTCCACTAGATAGGGCCTCCTGTTGTTGAGTATGGAATGAACTGTTCATTTCAATTGTGGCACTTTTGGAACACCATACATCCTACTACATAAGGGACCTTACAGAATCTGCTGCAGGACTACACAATACTACCCTGGCCCTTGAGAATCACTTCCTCCTGGGTTCTGCCTTTCTTTCCTTGCTCGTCACATTTTTCTGAAAACCTAGGCATTTTTTAAGAGTGAACTTTTTCCTACAATGACATAGCCAGTATAAAACATCTTATTTTTCTCATAAACTATTCTAGGGAGGTCACTACTGGGTCTTCCATCTTTCCTTCTAACTAGAAAATAAGATTACATTTTTATTATATAAAATTGATGATCCTTTCCCAATAGAGGAACAGTTCTAGCATGTTTGAATTAACTGAAATTTGTCATCAAGAACTGTAAAGAATTTGAGATTTTTATCTTACTTGCAAGCTAACAAGTTAGCCTGACATATTCTCATGGATATAGGTAGAAGACATCAGATTCCTCATCATAAAGGACAGTTTATTACTCAAAGCAGTAACTGTAGCCAGATCAACTATATCTTTTCTGCTAGTTTTTCAAGATCCAATATCAAGAGAGCACCAAAAAGAGGGCCAGAGGAGGCCTGTACGTGGGTTGAATTACAGGAGAGGAACCCTAAGCTTCGAAACCTCAAATGTTTATAATGGGCAATGATCATGTTTGCCCTTTGCTCCAGAGGAAGATGTTACCTTTATTCTACTGATAAATATATGAATATGCCTGACCTTTGCTCCAGAAAGACAATCTGTCTCTGTGTTCCATGGCTGTTGTCTGTACAAACATTCTTTAGAAGCCAGTCTGGAACAAAGGGAAATTAGTGCCTTACAAAATGCACAGAAATGTGAGGCCCATGAAGAATTATCTCCTCATTTCTATCCCATCCTGGCTTTTGATAAACCTTCCATATGCCTCTCTGATAGCCACTCTTCCATCTAACAGAAGCTGGGACAAATCCTTCATCTTATGTAGCATTTTATTGAGACTATTAGCAACAGGACTCCAAGCAGCAGTAGTGATCCTAATCACGGCCTCAGGAATGCCAGACCCAATCACTTAAACAGATTCATAGGCCATCAGGGTTAACCACAGAGGCCAGATAGCTTTCTAAGTTTCTGTACTGATTTTTCTATCTGGCTGAAAACATTGATCCATACACAGCAGGATGTATTAGCATTTGCACAACACTCTGCCTTGGCCCACAGGTAGAAAGCATAGAGCAATTCTGTCCTCATAAAAACCCTGACCGGTGAGCAGAAACTGATCTGATGGTCTTCCAGGGCCATCACTGATCACTTCAGGTAAAGTCAGGGATAAATTTTATCACTTCTAATTGGAGGATTCCCTGTGTATAGATTACTGCCTGCAGGTTGCATATAAATAATGTCATTTACACCCTTCATTAACCAAGGGCAGCCTCGTTTTGGAGAGATCTGAGGTCATCTGAGAACTCTCAAGTGTACCTGTAAGGTATGAGTCACCATAGTTTCAGGAGGGAGGCAAGAAATGCTTGTCTTTATATAAGCAGCATGGACGTTGGAAGACAGTGCCTCTGGAAAGAGTTATTTTTACCTTAGAGTGCCCTTAGTAATAGCTATACCAGTTTTTGTGCAAAGGTTACAGGGCCTTTTACTTGGCCTCCCAACTGATTGGTGAATGCCAAGTTTTCCAGTTCTGTTCGAATAATGTAATCAATTATTCTTTGGGAGGTAATGCTTGAGGTCAGTGGTTTCAACCTATCCTTTGGGTTTATACCACCAGCTGAGTGCTATTTGTCTACCTCAAAGAATGCCCCAAAGTCAAATGAACAGACTGAACAGCAGCAACACAAACTGAAAATGCATCAACAGTGCTGAAGCACCATCACCAGTCCTGAGATGGGGGTCAATGTTCAATACAGTCAATCTATCAGGAGTGGAATGGACCAATACTCCAAACAATGGGACATCCCTCACCCAGAGACAAACTTTCAGCCAGAGTCACATGTCTGACTTGTATTAATTGTCTCTGTGTCAGAAACACAGAAGCTCTTCCTTGGTACCCAAGGGTATATTTGTAGATGTGATTCCATACCCGGTATCATGATAGGTTCAGGAAACAAAGGGGACAATTTGGTGCTAATTCCATTTAGTCTCATCAAGAAAGGGCTCTTAGTATGTGTCTACCTGAGTGACCCAGACAGTCTGATTAGCAGCTGTGATTAGTCGCCCAGTTTTGGACTTCAAAAAAGGGGTATTTTTAATCTGTCAGTCTACAGCCTGCCAGATGTCACACCAAACAGCCATGCCATTGGGAACAACCTAAGACTCAGTAAAAACAAGATGAGTTCACCAAGGATTGGTGCAGCCAGAGCTAGATGAAGGACTGGGAGTTATGTCCACTGACTGCAGGGAGCCACCTGCTTTTTTTTTTTTTTTTTTAAAGATTTATTTGTTCATGAGAGACACAGAGAGAGGGAGAGGCAGAGACACAGGCAGAGGGAGAAGTAGGCTCCATGCAGGGAGTCCAATGTGGGACTTGATCCTGGGTCTCCAGGATCACGCCCTGGGCTGAAGGTGGCGCTAAACCACTGAGCCACGGGGGCTACCCCCACCTGCTTTTTCTGCATAGCTACTACAGAGATTAAAGAGCCCCAGCAGCCCAGGTATACTCATGGGGTTCAGCTCGGCCAAACCATCAATGAACCAGGCCCAGGTGTTTGAGAAACAAGACATACCAAGGGCTCTCGATCTGTGTAATGGAGTCAACTACTCTTACAAAGTCTGCATCTGCTGAGGCTGTGGGAGGAACAACTGAATTCTACTGGTGATAATCTGCTGCAAACCTCTAGCTCCAGGGAGCATTTCCTACGACTGTACAAGACTGTCGTATTCAGCTACTGTAGCTCTTATTTTACTTCTTTCCTTTTCAGCCCTTCGTCAAGCCTGCCATTTTTCTTCCCCATTCTGAGATGCTGTCCTCTGTTAGACCAGCCAGGAGAAGATGAGGATGCAAAGGGGGAAGGAATTTTCACATTCCACTAGTGGTTTTCTACATGTGAAAAATCTTATGGGCCAGGAACTACAAAGTTCACACATCGATTTCTTCTATACAAACAGATGTAGAAACATCAACAAGAGCACATAGGATAGGCCCACAAGGTCACTTTAGTTCCTTTCCCTGCTTTTAAGTCTCAGCAAACCTGGGCAGCTGCATCTAGGCCCCTTTTCCTTCCATTGGTCTGCTTATGATTATATCCAGGGCAACTAGATCCAAATTCCATGAACGTTTCAATTCTTCCCCATTCAAAATTCCCAACCATACTCAGGTGGGTACATATAGTCTTTGAGCCCCCCTGGCTGGGAAGACCTCAAGTATACCCCTAGATGACTTCCTCAAAGTAGCCTAGGTCAGCACAGGAGGCAGCTGGAGGGCAGGGGCAACACTGAGAGCGGGGCTCTGGGCCATTCACCAAGTCTTTGCATTTACCTGTAGCTTTGAGAGGTGTAGCAGCAGCTCTCACTCCACCAAATGAACTTCAGTGTTCTTACCTCACCCAGTACTCTATGGGGGGGAAGGAGATAATGTGGGGGAGGGTGGGTGAGAACCTCTTGCTCATAGCAGGGAGCCCCTCCACTCAGCAGCACCACAGATGGAATTCGAAATGCAGTCCAAGAATGAACTCTTGAGAGGTTTTTGGTGAAAAAGGTGTTTTTATTACAGCCCTGTGGGCAGAAAAAGCTGCACTGGAATTATGAGAAATGACTGATTACATACCATTAAGTCTGTGGAGGGAGGGAGAGGGTTAGAGATAACCTAGGCCTCTAAAGGGACTTCTGCACCTTAAAGACGACTTAGAGGATGCCTGTGCTTTGGTCAAGATAAAGTTTTTATTCTCTAGCAAAACATTAATATTAAGGCAGCCACAGTTTCTTGAAGAAGTTCACACATATCCCACCTCCAGGGTCTTTGGGGGGTGGGGGTTTGGGGAGATGTTAGCTTGTACTTTGCCCTCAGCTTACCTTCTGCTCCCGCATCATCATCGCACAGCTTCCCAGCAGCACCCCCAAGCTTGACTCTAGCTGATACATGCTTGGCTCAGATGTAGCCACTTTTTAAATGTGCCCACTTTATTGTGGGACACCTGGGGCCCTACTTCCACACATAACATCTCAAGCTTTTGCCCAACAAAAGGGCTAAGGAAATTTTCAACATGGTGGGGCTAGTCACAGATATTTACTTAAATTTCACTGGGTCAGTTTCTCATTCCCCAGTGGGTCCTTTTTATTGGCATTGTAAATCTAATCCAGGGCAGCAAGATTGAGAATACTAGTCAATGTCTCTTCTATGGTTGTCCCAGGACTTTAATTGTCTCAGAGAGACCTGCCTGAAAGGACTAACACTTTATCACAGCCAGGATCCACTGCAAAGAAGAAAAAACAAAAACACCCCACCCCAACAAACAAGCCAACTTGTATGGTCTATACTGTTGTCCTCTACAGTTGACATCACAGCCTGCAGGGAGATTGGGCTATAAAATGGCCCAGCTGTTGCCCCTCTTTCTTTTTCTTTTCTTGTTTTTTTTTTTAATTTTATTTATTTATTCATGAGAGACAGAGAAAGATAGAGAGAGAGGCAGAGACACAGGCAGAGGGAGAAGAAGGCTCCATGCAGGGAGCCCGATATGGTAGTGCCAAACCACTGAGCCACCCTTTTCTTTATATAGAAAGCCAGTCTTTGTATATAAGCTCCTTGCTCTCACATCCCAGGGGAACCAGCCAAGGTTCTAAAAATTAGCTTAGTTTCTCCTTGGAGTAGTCCCACATTTTCCTCTTCTCACACTCACTGTAGATGCACAACTCTTTAAATGTTGCCTGAAAAGGGTAGGAAACTTCTGTCTGCCTGGGATGAGTCTTTGCCCTCTTTGTTACAATGCAATGGACTTAGGCTGACCAATAGGCTCTCAAGGAAGTTCCTCTGCCTTGAGGAAAGTCAACCATGATGACATACCACATAGGCAATTGGTTTTGGCCTGCTCCCTGGTATGCTTAGCCCATGACCACTTCCCCAGTTTCCCCTCAGTAATGCTCAGTGGTGGAGAACCATTTATTGTCCAACCGATCACACAATTTGGTCAACATGTTCAATTTCCATGTACCAATTACCACAGACTCCCCTCAGGTGTTGTTAATCAGCCCATGAGGTCCTTGTTCCTTATCTTCTAGCAAGGCAAAACTTTGTCAGCATCCCACTCTCATTGTCAAAACTGTCAAGGACTATGAATGGTCTGAAATATTACCCTACTTGCAAGCTAACAAGTTAGCCTGCCACAGTGTTATAGATATTGGCAGATGACATGAATTCTCGGGTCAGAGATGAAAGATAAATTATTACTCAAAGTAATAGCAGTAGCCAGAGTGTTCGCATTTTTGTGCCAGTTTCCTGAGCTCCAGTTCCCACAGGGCTACACAAAGAAGACCAGATGACACCAGCCAATGTGGTAGATTGTACTGCAAAAGAGGACCCGCAAAACCAAAGTTTTTATAACCCGCAGTAGGCATGTTTGACCTTTGTTCCAGGGAGACACAGTATCTTCCAAGGTTGTAAGAAAATTTGTTGTTTGCTGTACATATCTCTATGGCTATTTCCTGAATAGGCAGTTCACAACAAAGGGCAGTTAGTGCCTTGCTTTAAAAAAACCAGGAGAGTCAAAATCAGCTCTTTGTAGCTCTTCCCTGACAACATCACTTGGAAACTGCTTTGATAACACGTTCTTCTGAGATGAACCTTCTTTAACGTCATGCTGATTATATGACTACTGATCCTTAGCCTCTACCAGCTGCCAACTTGCCAACCTGCTCCATAGAATGTAGACATACAAAAGGTGCCATCTCAATAATTCATGCACATCTTGACATTCCCATGGCATAGCTGTAGTAACACCACTCTTACCTTTCATCCTCATGACTTATTCATTTTATAACTTTGAGACTGTACCTCCCATTCCCCTTTACTCATTTCGCCCATCCCCTCTAGCAACTATCAGTTTCTTCTCTGTATTTATGGGCCTCTATCTGCTTTTTATTTGTTCATTTGTTTAGTTTGTTAGGTTCCACAAATGAGTGAAATCATAAGGAATTTGTCTAACTCATTTCACCTAGCATAATACCTTCTAGGTATTCATCCATGTTGTGGCTAATGACAAGATTTCATTTTTTTTTTTAAGATTTCATTTTTTAATAGATGACTAATATTTCATTGTATGTGTGTGTGTGTATACACACACATATACACATATATATATACACACACACATACATACAATGAAATATTTTACATATATACACCCTGCATCCTCTTTATCCATTCATCTATCAATGAACACTTGGGTTGCTTCCATATCTTGGCTATTATAAATAATGCTGCCACAGACACAGGGGTGCATATATCATTTTGAATCAGTGTTTTGGTTTTCTTTGGGTAAATACCAAAAACTACCATTTTTTAACACAAGAAACCATGCACAATCCTATTCTTAATTTAATACATTTTTCCTTGGTTTCTGCTGAATTCCTCCATATACCCTAAGATTCCTACATGCTTAGTCTAAAAACTCCAAACAATGCAGTTAGGGACTATTCCAGTCATTTAATCATCCATACAATATTGACTGAGCTCCTAATATATGGCTAACACTGTTTTAGTCACTGAGGATAAAACTATGAAAACCAGCCATATTCTTATTACTGTGAGTGTGCATTCTATGGGAGTGAATATCAAATAAATATAGGGCCAGTGTAATGGAAAAAAAATAAAGCAATATAAGGAAGCTGAATTAGATGATAGAGGCTATCTTATAAGATGGCCAAAGAAGTCATCTATGGTAAGGTGATATTTGAATGCAAAGCTAAGGTAACGGTAAGTAAGCCATGTCACCTGCTATCTCAGGCAAATGGAGCAGCAAATGAAAGGCCTCGGGACCTGGGCTTGCTTGGTGTTTTTGAGTTACAACATATTAGTGTGTGGCTGGAGCAGAATGAGGACTGAGACAGGAAGTAGAACATGCAGTGCAGGAGATAGCAGCAGGGGGCAGGGTGCTTGTGGAGGTGCTTGTCTTGGTCTTTGGATTTTACTGAGTGAAAAGTCAACAGAGGGTTTTGAGCATGACATAATCATACTTATATTTTAAAAGGATTACTGGCTATTGTAAGGAGATAGAAAAGGAGTCAAGGGATAAATAAGAGGAAAAATGTGGATACAGAGAATCCAATAAAGAGGCATTTCATTAAATTAGATGAGAGATGATGGAGGCTGGAATGGGAGGAGGAACCCTGTGTGTAAAGCAAGAGGGTTTGCTGAGGGCTTGCCAAGAGTTTTCATATATGGATTTGGATTTGGGGACAATTGCCAGAATTGAGATGGGCAGGTAGGGTGAGTGAGGAATCAGGAGCCTGGTTTTAGGTATGACAATTTTGAGATGACATATCTGGTGGGCAGTGAATCTGGAGATCAGAGGAGAAACTGTAGGGGTGAAAAAAATTTTCCTTCTTTCCTCCTTTGTTCTTTGGCCAGTCTCATATTTAAATCGATACTGATAGATTAACAGGAGAAAAAAATAATTTTATAGGTATATAGAACTCAAAGAAGTGACCAAAACAGGTAGCTTTTAAAACTTTTAGAGAAAGAAACAATAACTTTGTGAAGAATTGACAAGACAGAGGGGCTTGGGCATGGAGTAGTAAATTGGTGAAGAAGTAACAAGTTTGTTTATACAGTCTCCTTGGTCCTAAATTCCCTCTCTCCGGTAAAGATGCATTATGCCTTCCTGTACAGGAAGGTACTGTCACATGAGAGATTTATCTCCTACTTTCAGGGAGTCAAAGGGGATTTAGACTGTCCTTCTGGTATCAGCTGTTACTCAAGTGAGCAAGAGAACCATGAAGCCACACCCAGGGTGAGTGATGGTCCAGTGAGGACAAAGAAAAGATCTGGAGACAGCAACTGAGACATAGGTTTACTGAGGGAACTTACATACAGGGAGTCTAGGAGCTTCTGACTGGACTGAGCATCCACTGCTGTTGCTAAGGAGATGAAGGTGTGGCACTTGAAAACTCTTTGTTACAAGAGAGATGCTCCAGGCAGGCCACCCCCAGAACTCCTGACCTTGAACACCAAATAACACATTCTGCTTGACAAGAATATAGAGGGAGGACAGGATTTCCACATTCTCAAGACAGTGATTAACAAGGACATTCTGGGTATGCTTGCACAAACTAGCTCTCAAGCATGGACTGTTCGAGAACCAAAAAAATGGTGTTCGGGAAACCAAGTGAAAGAAATATTTTGAAAATAAGGAGTCCTAAGCTGAATCAAATGTTGCCGATAGATCAAGAAGGCAAAGACTAAATACTGCTCCTTGGGTTTGCTGATGTGAGGCTCTTGGTCACTCTGACAAAAGCAAGTTCAGCAAAGTGACTTGGGCAAAACCTTGACTAAAGTTAGTTCAAGGAACAATGCCAGAGTATTTGGAAGCAGTGAAATTAGACAATTGTTTTGATTTTTTCTGCTGAAAGATGCAAAGAAATAGGTAGTACCTGTGGGGCATTCTGCTCAGGTGGAGGCTGGTAGCACAGAGTGGGCGTGGGGGCAAGAATTCACCCAAGGCAAAGAAAATAGAAGTTTATTGAATACACTACAAAGGAGCAGCCGGTGGGACAGCAGAAGAGAGACTGTCTGCCAGGAGAGTGTCGGGGGTGGGGGTGGGGGTGCTGTAGTTAAGGGGAGAGGTAAAGGTATGGCCGCAGGATTTCCTTCCCTGTAGTGCCCATGATTCTGGTCCTGCTGCTTCAAAGAATGAAGAGGGAGACCAGAGGAAGAGTGGTGGGCAGCAAAGCAAAGTTTATTGGGCGGAGGGAAGAGACCTGAGAGGATTGCGAATTTGGCATCCAAATCTAGGAGTTTCTATTGGCTCTTTGGTTTGGGCTGTTTTAATCTGATTGATCCCCACCATGTGTACCTGTCTCCCAATCAGGTTCTGCCGCACACTTCTCTACTGATCAGGGAGTTATTCACATGGGAAAGGGTGGAGGGATCCTTCCAGGGTGGTGTAGAACAACAGGATGGGGTCTTTTTCCTTTGTAGGGTAGTTTCCTCTTAGGAGGGGAGGGGGGCCTTGCCCCTGCCTGCCTTTCTTCCGACTAGAACCTGTGGGATTTTCCTTTTTGGTCACTGTGTCCAGGTGTAAGTAACTGGTGGGTCGCCTAATGGCCCTGTTTGTATTCAACTAGGGGGGTTGGGGATCCCTTGGGCCCTTTTACCTTACTCAGCTTTCCATTGCTCAAGGAAGTTGCCTAAAAGTACCTAGAACATGACATGAGGTCAAGAGAGAGCTTTTTAAAACATGTGCTATATCACCATATGTTTGATGGTATAAGAGAGACCTCATGCAGTCATGCGGTAGGAGAGGTACCATTGCTGAAGCAGTGTCCTGAGAGGGTGAGAGGGGACTGGATCCAGAGTTCCAGAGTGGCCGTAGGTGCTTAACCTGTGGCTGCTCCTGGGTCTGCAGGAATATTCCACAGCCCGAGCCTGAGTCTGTGCTAGGCCCTCTGCACATTTCCTCACCTTCACCTCTCACAAAAGCCTTTTGAGGTGGATATGCTTATTGCCTGTTTCCACTTAACAGACAACAATAGCAAAAAAGGGATCAAGAAAGGCAGGAGAGCTCACTCAATGTCATGAGGGTTGTTACACTTAGATTTGAACCCAGATCCCTCTGGTTCACAATCTGTGGACATAACCACTACATTTTGTTAAAAAATTCAGCTGAGAATATTTTAAAAATTGTACTGCCTTTATTCAATGATTCATGAATCATTGGGCAGCACCGAAGCTAGCAGGTAGAAAGAAGCTCCAAAGAGGTATGCAAGAGAAAAGATTTTATAGGCAGAGGAAGTAGGAATGAGGAAATTGTATGAGGCAAAAACTGCACTGGTTATTGCAGGGTTAATTCCCTTGTAGGGAAAAGAGGGGCCCATCAGACAGATTACCTAACTAATGCTGATCAGGTGACTAGCATAGGACAGTCCTGATTGATGGTTTTAAGACTTTATTTCTGGGAGTTTTGAAACTAATTAATTAAGTAATTAATGTAATTAAGTCAGTTTGGTGACATGGGGCTTAGCATTAGTGACTCCATTTTGAACCTGCTGTCTTATTTTTAACAATTTCTCATTTTTCCAAAATACTAATGTTAGCACTAAGTTAGAGGGCATGGCTTAGTTTTAGGAGCATCTAACACTAGTATTTCTCATTCTCCTAATACACAGCTAGTTTGATTTCAATATAATTTCACAGTCAGGTTGTTCTGATTATAAAGATGAGGCTGCATTTATATGTTGCAGAAAAGACATAGTTTGATTCTATCTTGCTAGGAAATACCTTTCCCCAGCAAAAAATTTACTTCCATTTCCACATGAGGCTTGCTTGAGTGTGTATTAAAACCCCGTGCTTGAACAAGACAGGGATGTCCACTCTCACCACTGCTGTTCAACATAGTACTGGAAGTCCTAGCCTCAGCAATCAGACAACAAAAAGACATTAAAGGCATTCAAATTGGCAAAGAAGAAGTCAAACTCTCCCTCTTCGCCAATGACATGATACTCTACATAGAAAACCCAAAAGCCTCCACCCCAAGATTGCTAGAGCTCATACAGCAATTCGGTAGCGTGGCAGGATACAAAATCAATGCCCAGAAGTCAGTGGCATTTCTATACACTAACAATGAGACTGAAGAAAGAGAAATTAAGGAGTCAATCCCATTTACAATTGCACCCAAAAGCATAAGATACCTAGGAATAAACCTAACCAAAGAGGTAAAGGATCTATACCCTCAAAACTATAGAACACTTCTGAAAGAAATTGAGGAAGACACAAAGAGATGGAAAAATATTCCATGCTCATGGATTGGCAGAATTAATATTGTGAAAATGTCAATGTTACCCAGGGCAATTTACACGTTTAATGCAATCCCTATCAAAATACCATGGACTTTCTTCAGAGAGTTAGAACAAATTATTTTAAGATTTGTGTGGAATCCGAATAGACCCCGAATAGCCAGGGGAATTTTACAAAAGAAAACCATATCTGGGGGCATCACAATGCCAGATTTCAGGTTGTACTACAAAGCTGTGGTCATCAAGACAGTGTGGTCCTGGCACAAAAACAGACACATAGATCAATGGAACAGAATAGAGAATCCAGAAGTGGACCCTGAACTTTATGGACAACTAATATTCGATAAAGGAGGAAAGACTATCCATTGGAAGAAAGACAGTCTCTTCAATAAATGGTGCTGGGCAAATTGGACATCCACATGCAGAAGAATGAAACTAGACCACTCTCTTGCACCATACACAAAGATAAACTCAAAATGGATGAAAGATCTAAATGTGAGACAAGATTCCATCAAAATCCTAGAGAAGAATACAGGCAACACCCTTTTTGAACTCGGCCATAGTAACTTCTTGCAAGATACATCCACGAAGGCAAAAGAAACAAAAGCAAAAATGAACTATTGGGACTTCATCAAGATAAGAAGCTTTTGCACAGCAAAGGATACAGTCAACAAAACTCAAAGACAACCTACAGGATGGGAGAAGATATTTGCAAATGACATATCAGATAAAGGGCTAGTTTCCAAGATCTATAAAGAACTTATGAAACTTAACACCAAAGAAACAAACAATCCAATCATGGAATGGGCAAAAGACATGAACAGAAATCTCACAGAGGAAGACATAGACATGGCCAACATGCATATGAGAAAATGCTCTGCATCACTTGCCATCAGGGAAATACAAATCAAAACCACAATGAGATCCCACCTCACACCAGTGAGAATGGGGAAAATTAACAAGGCAGGAAACAAATGTTGGAGAGGATGCGGAGAAAAGGGAACCCTCATACACTGTTGGTGGGAATGTGAGCTGGTGCAGCCACTCTGGAAAACTGTGTGGAGGTTCCTCAAACAGTTAAAAATAGACCTGCCCTACGACCCAGCAATTGCACTGTTGGGGATTTACCCCAAAGATTCAGATGCAATGAAACGCCGGGACACCTGCACCCCGATGTTTATAGCAGCAATGGCCACGATAGCCAAACTGTGGAAGGAGCCTCGGTGTCCAACGAAAGATGAATGGATAAAGAAGATGTGGTTTATGTATACAATGGAATATTACTCAGCTATTAGAAATGACAAATACCCACCATTTGCTTCAATGTGGATGGAACTGGAGGGTATTATGCTGAGTGAAGTAAGTCAGTCGGAGAAGGACAAACATTGTATGTTCTCATTCATTTGGGGAATATAAATAATAGTGAAAGGGAATATAAGGGAAGGGAGAAGAAATGTGTGGGGAATATCAGAAAGGGAGACAGAACGTAAAGACTGCTAACTCTGGGAAACGAACTAGGGGTGGTAGAAGGGGAGGAGGGCGGGGGGTGGGAGTGAATGGGTGACGGGCACTGGGGGTTATTCTGTATGTTAGTAAATTGAACACCAATAAAAAATAAATTAAAAAAAATAAATAAAAATAAAAATAAGGAAAATAAAAAAAAATAAAATAAAATAAAATAAAATAAAATAAAATAAAACCCCGTGCTTGAGAGGCACCTGGGTGGCTCAGTCAGTTGTGTCTGCTGCTTTTGGCTTAGGTCATGATCCTGGGGTCCTGGGATCGGGGCCTGAATTGGACTCCTTGTTCATGACACGCCTGCATTTCCCTCTCCTCCCCCACTCTAGCTCTCTCTTGCTGTCTCTCTCAAATAGATAAAATCTTAAAAATAAAAAAAAACAAAAAAAAAATCAATCAAAACTCCAGTGCTTGAGAGATGCTTAAAACTGAGATGTGTCATCCACATGTCCACAATCTAACCTGGAGGGCCTCAGAATGCAGGAGGACAACTCACAGGAGAGACAGAACAAAACAAAACAATAAAGGCACAAAAGATACACTTGCCAAATTTATAAAGTTGAAAAGCACAGTTTTACGAGGATTTAATTCATGTAAGAATATCTCTGTCCACATTTGACTTCCTATGTGAGGGGAATAAAAAATTTTAAATATATTTTAATTTAATTTAATTAATTTTTAAAAGATTTTTATTTTATTTTTATTATTATTTTTTTAGATTTTATTTATTTACTCATGAGAGACACACAGAGAGAGAGGCAGAGATACAGGCAGAGGGAGAAGCAGGCTCCATGGGGTAGCCCGACGTGGGACTTGATCCCTGGTCTCCAAGATTAGGCCCTGGACTGAAGGCATCGCCAAACCGCTGAGCCACCCAGGCTGCCCTAAATTTTAATTTTACATTTTACATTGAAGAGAATGACTAAAAGAGGCCCATTAAGCCTAGCTGGTAAGATCTTGAAAGCATGAGAGGAGTATCAAAAATTTCCCGTAAATAATGCCTAGTTGACCAGTGTGTGCTTGTTAATGGATGATAGCAAGGGTGTGCTCTGAGCTCATTTACTAAATTAAGATGCAGAAAACTCCACAACAAATTCCCTGAAAAAATCAAGATGAGAAGAAGTATAACAGTATCCCTCAGCTACTAATAAAATAATAACTGCAATTATTCCTGATGGTTTACAAAACAGTCACAAACTCCCACGTTGCTGCAAAGAGAAGTATTTAGTGAGGATATCAAATCAATCTCTCTATCCATTAAACCCTTCAGTGAGTCTGATGCCTGTTGTGTTTCTAAACTTTTCAGGGATAAATTTTTACTATGTATCTTCGTGCTCTAAATCCTGAGAACATTCCAGAAGACCGGTGATGTGTTCAGGGGGAGAAGGACAGTTCAGAGAATTCAACAATTCACGCAGTTGCTAGAGCATAATTGCTGAAGAAATCGTGTTTGTGTGCAAAAACAGCATCACGGATTTTACTGTAGGGATAATTGAGCTCTGCTATTATTTCTTATTAAATCCTTTAGCATTCATGAGGAGAGAAGACAAAATGACCTCTCCGTTTCCATAGATCTTGTGGTTTTTAGTAAACCTGACAACTGTTCACCTTAGAAAAAAATCTTGGATAATGCCCACATAAGAGATGGTATTAGAGCCCAAAAACTGTAGGGCTGTTCAAGGCGACTCCAGGTAGTGCACTTTTTTTTTTTTTTTTCTTTTCTGAAGACCCACCAATTCCAATGAGGAATGCTTGAGTTCTCAGTTAAAGCACAACATTCATTACACATATTTTAATCCATAATAGAGAGTGGGAGGGTGTTTGGAAGACACTGGGTGAAATCCCACATTGCCGTCATGAAGAGCCTCAGAAATCACCAGGTAATTAACACTTCTTTCTTGTGAAAACACATGGCATTAATAAACCGTGCTGGTGGTTTATGGTTCTCAAGCAAATTCCAAGATTCAAGTGCCCCTTCCCAAATATTAATTATGCACATTGTAACATGGGAAGAAATATGAATAATTGCAAATTCCTATAAAATAATTTTCTTTGCCTAGAAATTAAACTTGCTTATTTAAAGATATCTTTATTAGATTACAGAGGAACTGATCCTTCAAGCTTCAAATGAAGTTAAAAAAATGCTTGAGGGGCACCTGGATGGCTCAGTGGTTGAGCATCTGCCTTTGGCTCAGGTTGTGAACCCAGGGTCCTGGGATCAAGTCCTGCATCAGGCTCCCCAAGGGATGCCTGCTTCTCCCTCTGCCTATGTCTCTGCCTCTCTCTCTGTGCCACTCATGAATAAATAAATAAATAAAATATTTTAAAAAATGCTTGAGATTGGACATCTTTACTGAACTTCAAATTTAGAGAATTTTGACCGGATGCGGTCTCAGTCAGCATAAGCTGCCATAACAAAATACCATGAACTGGGAGGATTCAAACAACAGACCATTCCTTCTGCTCAGTTCTGGAGGCTGGAAGCCCAAAACCAAAGCACGAGCCTGGTCAGGATCTGGCAAAAGCTCTCTTCCTCACTCTCCATCAGAACCTTCTCACTATGTCCTCACATGGCCTCTTCGTGGTGGTGTTTGGAGTGTCTGAAAGAATTGATGAACTTTCATAGAGCAGAAGCCCTAGGCTGATGAATGGGAGACATCTGGAGATGCTGCTGCTGAGGAGGAAACACACTGGTTTTCCTGTCGTCATAGAGCCTGACATCTGTGTGGTGCACTGGATGAGAAGAGAGATGACATCTCTGTAAGTGGTATCTCCTCTGTTTGTAGACCTACATGGAAAGCCACATTGTTCCTCATGTGTGGCATGGCTGTAATTGCATCTCCTGAATAAACACAGGGTTAATCACTTTTTTTGTGACCCAGAAATATATCTCTGTCATATAACCCACAGTGTGGTCAGTCTGGGAACCATTAATCAGACAGGAGACAGAGTTCTTAGGGAACACAAATGAAGCATATCTTCTCAAAAGAAAAGCTATTTGTGTAGCCACAGACCCAAAATTTGGCTAAATGTAGCAGAAAATTGCTAATTATAGTCCCGCTCAGTGGTCATTCCAGCATTACAATTTTAAAGATTAATAAACATAAGCAATTATTATGTATGTACCATGTCACCTGCAAATAATCGCTGGATAAAAACAGTATTCACTTTAAGGAAGTGTGTGATCCTTACAAACAACGCACAGCGGTGATGGCCAGGAGAAGACAGAAAAAAAATTTAAGAACACGGTTGATGTTGAGTTTCACTCCTTTGTTCTGAAAGTTTACTTTCCTTACAGCACCATAATCATGGCAGCAAATAAACAATGAGGGCAAGTCATTTTCAAATTGTTTAAAAAGCACTTCATTTTTTGAAATGGGCTTTCTCTTTTAGGCAATATACTCTCATGGCTGCATTTGACAATTCTTTTCCAGGGAAGAGAGGTAAAGCCTAATGAGAAATATTACATTGAACTGCTTGCATGTCTTAGTAAATTTAGTATTATCCTAATTTGACACAGAGAAGGCAGTTTAAACCATTATGAAATCTGTTACTGTTATAAGGCTATAAACTAACTTTACAAGCCTGTATATGACTGTAAAAATCTAACTTCTTTCAACATTATAATTTCTGTAATCACATCAAGCATTTCTAATTAAAGATAAGAAAGGTCACATTCAGCAAATGAGAACTGAGCAATTTACTAAAATAGCCAAATATATTCCCTTAGACCAGGTTGAAATAAAAATCCACAGGAAACTTCAGTAGCATAAGAGACCAAACAGGTACTCTTAAAAATGTTTACAGTAGTATTTTTTAAACTGATGTACAGTTGACACACAATGTTACATTAGTTTCAGGTGTATAACATAGTGATTCCAAAACTCTATATCTTAGGCTACCTGTGCTCCCCGCAGGTGTAGCTACAGTGTGTCACCATACAACACCTTTACAGCACTCTTGACTACGTGCCCCATGCTGTACTTTTCATCCCTTTGACTTACTAATTCCATAACTGGAAGCCTGTACTTTCCAATCCCCTTCACCCATTTTGCCCATCACCCTTCCCTCCCCTCTGGCAATCATTAGTTTGTTCTTTATACTTAGGAGTTTGTTTCTGCTTTTTGTTTGTGTCTTTTGTTTTTTAGATTCCACATGTAAGTGAGATCATATGGTATTTGTCTTTCTCTAATTTATTTCACTTAGCATAATACCCTCTAGGTCTATCCATGTTGTCACAAATGGCAAGATCTCGTCCTTTATATGGCTGGGTAATATTCCACACGTGTGTGTGTGTGTGTGTGTGTGTGTGTGTGTATGTGTGTTTGTGTACCATGTCTTCTTTATCCATTCTTCTATCCGTGGACACTTGGGGTGTTTCCATATTTTAGCTATCGTAAATAATGCTGCAATAAACATAAGGGCACATACTATCTTTTCAAAGTAGTGTTTTTGTTATCTTTGGGTAAGTACCTAGTTGTACTGGTATCTTCTTAAAGCCTCCTACATATACTAGCTTATCAACATATCATGAATGCACTACCCGTATCATTTTATTGTAGAGGTTAGGAATGCTTTATGTTCTGATCTGTATTAGAAAAGATTTGATTGCATAACAATTACCTACCATCTTCAGTGCATACTTCCTTTACCTGGTAATAAATGTTCCCTAAGAAACACTAGCATTGCACAGACTTTTGTCACAAATTTTATCCCATTACCATTTTAATACTGAGTTTTATTTTAAAATATTAAACATAAAATGAACATAATCATTTAGAAAAAATGTTATATCATGAGCAGTGGGGGAATAAAATGAATACATTTACTTTGAGATGTAAGCCTTCCTTGATATTCCTTTGCATTTTATCACTGCACATAAAAGTTTTGATGTTAGACAAAGAAAAATTGAGAAGATAGGAAATTTCTTTGTATATACGCCTTTCATTGGCCATTTCTACCTCCAGCCTGAGTTCCTAATTGTTCAGATTACTCTTTAACTTATCGCCTTCAGACCTGTCATTGTTACTTCTTCCATGAAACTAAGAACATGGAAAACAGAAGGAGTTCACATAAAAGTCTCATACTTTCCAAGAGTTAGAATACTGGAGATAGTAGATGGAAACTTGCCTGATGGCTCCTAGTTTTAAACAATTTCTAGGCTCAAGTGTGTGTTGATGTTCACTTGGTTGGGCCTGTTAATGCCCCTAGAAACCTCAGCTTTATTTCTGATTTGCCTGCTGCTGGTTGTGTGTTGAACCTGAAGCTCCTCCACCTGCAACAAATTGCCTTTTTAAAGTATGTTTTTGTAGACTACAAACATATATATATAATCATATGTAATTTAAGGGTTCCCACCACTTGGCTATCTTTACACCTGGTAACTCTGGCCTTCATCCAGCCTGAGGGAAAACATTTGACCCTACTTCCTCCCTATTCTTTAGACCTTAATGTTTTGCAAACTCTAATATGCATACGAATCATCTGGAGAATGCACCTTGTTAAATCATCTAGTTAAAATGCAAATTCTAATTAAATAGAACTGGGGAAAGGCTGAGCTTCTGAGTTTCTAACTTTTTCCCAGGTGATGTCTATCCTGCTGGCCCATGGATCACACTTTCAGTAGCAAACCTTGCAACAGTGTTCTCAACATGTGGTCCTTGGATCACCAGCAGCAGCGGCAGCAGCACCTGAGAACTTGTTCGAACTCCAAATTGTCAAATTCCATCAGATTTACTGAATCAGAAATTCTGGGCGTGGGGCCCAGCAACATGTATTTTAATAGGTCCTGCAGGTGATTCTGGTGCACTCTTATAGTTTGAGGATTTCTGGCTTTGAGTATTATATATTAAAGTATTTCTTCCACACAAAGTCATTAGACACAAGATGTTGAATATCGCAGCAAAACTCACATTGCAGTGTGAAACCAAAATATGCCTCATATTCAAACAGTAGACTACAATGTGGAACAGATAAAAATAATCTGCAATCTTCATTTTCTTTTTTTAAAAAGATTTATTTACTTATTTATTTTAGAGATAGGGAGACTGAGAAAGGGAGAGCAAATCGGGGGAAGGACAGAGGGAGAGGGACAAGCAGACTCTGTGCTGAGCATAGAACATGACGTTGGGCTTGGTCCTAGGACCCTGAGTTCATTACCTGAGACAAAATCAAGAGACAAATGCTTAACTGAGCCACACAGGAACCCATTCATTTTCTTTTTTAAAATTAAAAACATTCTTTTTAAAGTCACCATGCTGTACATTACATCTTCATTACTATGTTGGATATATTTTTGTATGACTGCCTTAAATGTCTTTTTCTGGTGTGTGTACAGGATTATTTCATAACTGTAAATGTGTACCATTTGACTACCTTCAGTTGTCACTTTCTTTATGGAGAGTTGATATCTGAATGCTAACTTTGCTCCCATGTTATGAAAATAGACCAAAGTATTCAAGAATCACTCCGTGCAAATAGGGTATGAGGTACCTAAGTGAGGAAGAACAGAATACACACCTTAAAATATGACATTTTGGCATGTGCATTATTTTGATTTGAAGATAAGACCCATCAGACTCAGAAAGACCTGTTTACCTTTCCCTAACTGCCTAAAATAATTTAGGTAGAGGGCCTTTATACCAGGAGAAAGCTAATACCAAAGATAATCAGAAAGACCTATCTGCATGACATGGCAAGCATATTTTACCAAACATTTGCTCTATTCATCTTCTTTGAAGCCCAAGACTCTTACTGGCTTCCCTTTAGCTCAGCATGGCCTATAAATAAAACTACACTGCTGACCATCTTTGAGTCTCATGTTTTTGGGACTCCCAAACACATTAAACTTCTTTCCTGTGAATCTGTCTTATTTCAATTTAATTATTAGACAAGCCAAATAACCTAGAAGAGATAAAGGGAAAGTCTTCCATCCTAGCACATGCAATGAAATGAAATGTCCCCTGTTTCAAGCACTAGGGTATGATGGCAAAAAAAAGAAAAAAAAAAAAACCCGGACAAAAATACTTCCTTGTGCTCATCATATTGTGTGTAGATACAAAATAAATATTTGACAACATATATTCTATTGTGTATATATATAATGGCATATATAAATTCACATATAGGGGATCCCTGGGTGGCTCAGCAGTTTAGCTCCTGCCTTCAGCCCAGGGCCTGATCCTGGAGTCCTGGGATCGAGTCCCACATTGGGCTCCCTGCATGGAGCCTGCTTTTCCCTCTGCCTGTGTCTCTGCCTCTCTCTCTGTTTCTCTCATGAATAAATAAATAAAATCTTTTTAAAAATTCATATATAAAGATAATATGTCATAAATAAAATTATATTAGAAGACAGTAAAGACAGGAAAAATCAAGATGGGACAAAGTAGAACAAAGAATAATACTTTAAATGTAGGAGTACGGGTGGGGGTAATTAGAGAAGACCTCACTGAGAAAGTCACTTTGAACAAAGACTTGAAAGAAGTAATGAGAGAACCAGTGGATATGAGAGATGTAAGGAAAATCATTCAAAGATGGAAAAACGGCCAGTGGAAAGGCCCTAAGGCAGGACCATGCCATATGTGTTCAAGGAACAGCATAGAGACTAGTGTGGCTTGTGAAGATGGAACAGAAACAGAGGCACAGGGGATGAAGTCAAAGTGGTAGCCCAATTCTTGATCAGTGGGAGCCTGGAAGGCCATAGAAATTTGGGGACTTACTCTTATGAAGATAAACAAAGACCACCCTAAGGGGGGTACGCAGAGGTGATCCATTTAGAGCTTGCTGTAACAAAGGAATCAGTTACCATTACTTTAATTTAGCAGAGATCCAAAGGTATCCAGGGGAGTAGAAAAACTTTACAGTAAAAAAAAGGGGGCACCTGTGTGGCTCAGTGGTTGAGCATCCACCTTTGGCTCAGGTTGTTATCCGGGGGGCCCGGAATCGAGTCCCGCATCAGGCTCTCTGCAAGGAGTCTGCTTCTCCTTCGGCCTATGTCTCTGCCTCTCTCTCTGTGCTGCTCTTGAATAAATAAACTCTTAAAAAAAATAGAGATATCTTCAGATATGATCTGATTGGAGGATATTGGCTGGAGTGGGCTAAGTAGGAGTGGGACACCTTATGTAATTGGTTTGGGGATTATGTTTGGCTTTTCCTGGTTGGTCCTGAGTTGGAATCAGAGGTAGAAGGGAATGGTAAAAAAAAAAAAAAAAAAAATAGGGAAATTTTCAGTGCTTGACCAAATCCTGACCATTCTGAATTAATTGCTGCAGAAGTTGTGGTATGGCTGCTTGGATTGGTTACTGCAAAACTTGTGGTTCATCCTCCTTGTCCAGTTGCTGCAGAGGTTGTAGGTCAAAGTTCTATTGTCATAAACAGTCTGGCCATTGTCTTTATATATTCAATCTCTCACTTTGGGAGAAATGGAAAGATATTGTAGGATTAGGAACAAAGGGCATGGCAATTTGATTTATACACTAAAATGACCATTCTGCCTTCTATTTGGAGAATAGATGCAGGGAGGCAAAGAGGGAAGCAGAGAAACTTGTTCTGAGGTCTTTAGGATAATCCAGGCAAGATGTGATTCTTATCTGTATTCCAAAAGGTTATTGGTGGAGTTGTGAGATGCAGTCCACTTCAGAGCAATAGGATTTGCTGACACACTGAACATGAGGTCTGAGAAAAAGGGAGGAGTCAAGGTTGACTACAAAGAATTTGGCTTGAACAAGTGGGAAAGATAGAAATGCCATCAACTGGGGTACCTGGGTAGCTAAGCAGTTGGGCATCTGTCCTCAGCTCAAGTTGTGATCCCATGGTCCTGGGATCAAATCCTGCATCAGGCTCCCCATGGAAGCCTGCTTCTCCCTCTGCTTATGTCTCTGCTTCTCTCTGTGTGTCTCTTATGAAAAAATACATGGAATCTTAAGAAGAAAAAGAGTATTTACAACTATGACTGGATTGGACTTCCAAGGGAGTGAGTGTAGGTATAGAAGAGGACCAAGGACTTAGTCCCTGAGTGACCTACAAAAAAGATCAGGGTGATGAAGTAGCAGGGAAGACGGTGAAATAGGGAGAAAACCATGAGATTGAAGTGTCCTAGAAGCCAAAAGGGAGAGCCAACCAATTACATTACATGCTGCTTCTTTTCTAGCTAATATGAATGACTTGACCACACACTAGTAATATGGGGGTCAGAGGAAAGAGCAGCTTCAGTGGAGTGAAGGGAGAAAATGTTGACAGGAGCAGTTTTAAGAAAATCTGCATGAATAAAAAATAAAAATCAGAAATGTAAGTATTTTTAGGATTTTTTTTTGATAATTTGAGTATAACTGGAATTTAAAACATTCAATCTGATACTCTGACTTTTTTTTAAGATTTTATTTATTTATTCATTAGAGACACACAGAGAGAAAGGCAGAGACACAGGCAGAGGGAGAAGCAGGCTCCATGCAGGGAGCCTGATGTGGGACTCAATCCTGGGTCTCCAGGATAAGGCCCTGGGCTGAAAGCAGTGCTAAACTGCTGAGCCACCCGGGCTGCCCTACTCTTTGACTTTTAACTGGAAATCAGTCAATCATATTTACTGTAATTCTTGATCTTTTAGACATGTTTCTGTCATGATAATTTGCATGATTTTAAAAATAGATTTTATTTATTTGAGAGAAAAAGGGAGAGAGAAAGAGAGCATGAGTGGAGGATAGGGCCAGAAGGAGAGGGGGAAGCAAAAGCAGGAAGGAAGGAAGGAAGGAAGAAAGAAAGGAAGAGAAAGAAGATCAAAAGAGGGAAGGGAAGGAAGAGAAGGGGAAGGGAGGGGACGGGAGGGGTTGGGAGGGGAGGGAAAGAAAGGGAAAGGAAAAAATAGTTCCCAGGTTTTTAGGAGTCCTACCAGGGAATAGTTTACATCAGTTCTTCCACATTCCACTGGCTGGGCATAAAATCCCAGGGCTTCTGCCAGTTGCAAAGAAGATTAGGAGATGTGGTCAAGCTATGTGCCCAGAAGGAGGAGGAAACTGAATCTGATGAAGACACAGAAGTGTAGGCTATAGGCATGAATTTAGAGTGAAATCAGACCATATGGTTGTGTTTTTCCAGACACATTCAGCTGCATGGATGGTGTGATGCATATATACAGAGTTGGGTTTGACCAGCATTTGGGGTTTGCAGGACAAGCACAAAGAAGCAAGTGAGAGGCAAGGAAAAAGCCAGATGACTATTATAATTGGCTTTTGAATTTCAGTTGAAAAAGAAAGCGGGTGAGGAGGGAGACTGGAGGAAGTAAACAGGTGGCAGGGTCCGAGGACTTTTTTTAAAAAGCATATAGTGTCTTGACAATGGGGTAAAGGTTAGAAGAACTATCTGACGTTAATTATGTTTTCAAGTTTCATTGAGGGCTGTCACATTTAACTGATTCACAAAAGCCTGCATAAAATGGCAGAGCCATTCTCTAGTTGCTGATTTCAGCAAGATTAAAAATAGAAAAGAAAAAAAAATCCAGTAATAGGTATTTGAAGAACAGAGGATTTTATGTTCTCTTTGATGATGATCCATTAAAATATTTTGCCCATGGTTTCTTATTGACTTAATTTGCATTCCTTTTATTTTCCAAAGAAATAGGACGCAGGATGCAAGACTACTTTTATTGGTTTTCTTGTCAAGGTTTTGGGGACATCCAACTTAGATGCGAAGTTTTAATTGTATTGTCAGCAGGCATTAAAGTGCATCTTAAGTTGAAATGTATTTGCTGCCATGAATATAAAGCTTATAAACAATTAAATACTCAATGTAAAATTATCTGAGTTTTTCCACTCCGCAGATTGTAGACAAAGTTTCAAAAGAATCACAAACAGTAAATGTTGTGGAAAGTAACACAATTCTGAAGAACTTTTTGTATTTTAACTGTTTCTATAGGACTCAAAATCTGAAGGAAATGATAGTGTACACATTGATACAACTAGTAGCACAATTTTGAAAAATTGTGCTTGGTTCTAATATGTCCACTTGCTTTTTAAAGAAATAGTCTCAGAGATAACAATAGGTAGATATGTGACCGCTATAGAAATATGGCGAGGTTGTAGTTAGGTCACAGGCTTCGTCTATCTCCATTAGGTTCTTACTGAAAAAATAATGTATTCCTGGCTATCTACACCTCAGTAGCGGTCATTGGTCCCATGAAGGGCAGCTTATTGAGCTTAGAAGAACAGTAGGTGTTCAAATCACTCCTGGTGGTAGAAAATCAACAGATAACTATTGTTAGAAGTATATGAATGGTGATATTTAAAATATGTTTTGCTTTATTCCATTGATTCCAAAATCCCATGGAAAGTAAGATGGACTGCGAATTTCAGGAATGCTAAGAAAGAAAAAATGCTGCCATTAATACAGGACATGATTCTCTCACAGAATTTAAAATTTATACCTGCTGGAAGAGTTTGCTTAGACTTAGACATTGTACACGCAACCAAAAGAAAATGTAATGGAACTAGATTGGTTAAAATGTTCCTAAAAATTCTTCCAATTTGAGTCATCTGAAATAGCTTTCAACCTAAGGTAGCTAAGTCCTCTGCACCTTTAAGAGTATTAATGCTGCAGCATTTATTTAAAAAAAATTAAAAACTGAAAAAACAAAATATATCACTCCTGTCTGGGGTTTTTCTCTGAGCCTCTGATGCCATCCTACAAATTCTCATACTAATTCTTCCTTGAGCTTATCAGAATGTATCAGATAATAGCAACCACCTTACAACTATTTTCTTGCTGGCAGTAATTGGAAAATGCTATAGATTTTAAGGCATATTTTAATGTTTACATTAAAAGTGATGCCAAACAAAAATGTAAATGAGTGAAATGTAAAAATTATGTTTCTTAGAACCTATGAAATATGATATGTGGGAAAGTGGAATTCTTTTCACTTGACAAGTTTATATTAAGTACTGATATCTATATATTCCTGGAATAGATCAAAATAGCTTATTCCCTGATGTGAGAGATTTTACCTTTTAGTCATTCAATATTTTTCTTTGGTCATTCAACATTAATGCTGAAAA